>NW_019396334.1:228948-270953 GCF_000591075.1 Eurytemora carolleeae | reverse complement strand
CTTACAGTCCCTTTAAATGCTATAATACTCTTACAGTCCCTTTAAATGCTATAATACTCTTACAGTCCCTTTAAATGCTATAATACTTTTACAGTCCCTTTAAATGCTATAATACTCTTACAGTCCCTTTAAATGCTATAATGCTCTTACAGTTCCTTTAAATGCTATAAAACTCTTACAGTCCCTTTAAATGCTATAATGCTCTTACAGTCCCTTTAAATGCTGTAATACTCTTACAGTCCCTTTAAATGCTATAATGCCAGTCTTAATACTCCATTGTATGAACCTTGAGCAATTTTTATACTTATGCATACACCCTGTAGTTTAACTGTAGACGACAAAATGGAATAGTGTAGTACACTAAATGAAAAGTGCAGTACACTAAATGGAAAAGTGCAGTACACTAAATGGAAAGTGCAGTACACTAAATGGAAAAGTGCAGTACACGAAATGGAAAAGTGCAGTACACTAAATGGAAAAGTGCAGTACACTAAATGGGAAAGTGTAATTTACTGAATGGAAAAGTGCAGTACGCTTAATGGAAAAGTTAGTACACTAAATGGAAAAGTGTAGTACACTAAATGGAAAGTGCAGTACACTAAATGGAAAAGTGTAGTACACTAAATGGAAAAGTGCAGTACACTAAATGGAAAAGTGCAGTACACTAAATGGAAAAGTGCAGTACACTAAATGGAAAAGTGCAGTACACTAAATGGAAAAGTGCAGTACTCTAAATGGAAAAGTGCAGTACACTAAATGGAAAAGTGTAGTACACTAAATGGAAAAGTGCAGTACACCAAATGGAACAGAGCAGTACACTAAATGAATGTTCCTGGAAAAGTTTCCACAAAAGAAAATAACAAGTTTGTAATCTGTTTTACAAACATGAGTTTTTGTTTTGGATTTTCATGTAATATATCCCTTAGTGTATTGTATCAATCTTTTCTGTAGGAGCAGAACTTAGCTTCATTACTGTGTAGACTTGAACTGTAAGTGACCCGCAAAGAGGTCTAAAAGCTATGAAAATAATGCGTCATTTATTTAGAAAAGTGTTGCGTAAGAGGATGTGCTCACTTTGAACTACTGTGAACATTTTATATGATAAAAGAGACCCCAACATTTTTTTAAGAAAGAAAAACAACAATAAACTCACTTTTTTATAATTTCTTCTTTTTTGTTTCACCATACGTCTTTGATATTTAAGCAATTGAGACCCATTACATTTTTTTATCTGGTTTGATCGTCAGCCTAAAATTTCGTATTTACCATAAAAATGGCATTTTGTGACGTCTTGCATGAAACATTTCAAAAACTCTTTCCTCCTTTATTGTTTCGCATCCTCAGATGTTGCCCTAAAGTAAATCATCTAATCTACCGTGTAGTGTTTCGTGGGGCCTGACCGTAAGCTCCTCTACTCTTGGCTCGATCCATCATGAATATCTAGAATCAAGTCTTCGAGTTTTATTCCACCAGGCTACACTGGGAACTTCATTTAATACTGAGCGCGGATAAAACGTCAGCAGTTACCTGGGCAACCCCGGTTACTCCAGCTAATATGTAATAAACAATGAAAGTTTATAACTATTTTAAAGCGTAAAAAAGCTAAGATTATGTATACTCTTTGTACACTACGTAGATCTGTTATCCGTTAACTGTAATCAAGCAAATGTTGTGAATTGTTGTGAATCAAATATACCACTCTAAATACAATTCTTTTTACTAGAAACAAATGTTATTGAATATTGTATCGTGAATTTTCTTTTTCATTTTTCTGGTAATCACATCAATCTGTTTCATTTTCTCCAATGTCTGGCCAGCGACAATATGGAGGTGCAATCTTTGAAGGGACTGGAAGACAACATTGTAAGAGAACCTCAAATGATGGCGTATGTCCAATTCACATACCAACCGTGATATAAAGGTTTCAAGCTCTTAAGCAAAAACGTTGAGAATTTTTCCAATTACTTCTTAAAACCCAAAGCTAAAAACAAGTGCTTTAAAGTTAAGGACAAACAGAAAAGCATACGTGAGTTAGAGCAGTAAAATCTAAGCCCAAGGCTTTGCGACACTTCAAAGTCGACCCTGTCTTAAAAATTGTTGAAAGTTTTTATAAGCATGCTGAATCTATGTGTACCGGTGCCATTTAAACCTAATTTGTATGAGCAAGAATTATGGATATCCTCTTTTTTTCTATTGAAAATTGATTGTCAGGGTAAGGATTGCAGAATTCCGATGTGAAAGGGTCGCTTATCGAATGATGTTAACAATTCCTTAATGGAAAATCCTAACATTCTCAAGCAGAAACTTTTAAGAAAAATATCAAAACGATGAAGACAAAATCTTGAAATTAATCATTTCAAGAAACTGTTGACGGGGATTAAAACGTTTTCTAGGTTTATCAGTTGGAGCTCCTTGACTCATAAGATATTCATATTAAATAAATTAAATAATGTTAAACAAAAAAAAGACTAAAGAAAAAAGAAAAAGCCCTAAAAATTCCTTGAGGCGTTTTAAAAATTCCATCTTAAGGTAGAACCTTTCCTAAATGAAATTAAATAAAATCTAAGGTCTAGGTTATCAGGGTGCAAAGATTTAATGACAATTTGGTCATCAAATCTTCTCTAATATGTGATTGTTAAAAACGTGAGAAAAATAATTAAACGTGAATCAGGAATTTGATAAAGAAACTTAATAAAACGTGCAAAAAGTTCTATTACGTTGTTAACATATAATTATATTACAATGTTCAATCAAATCTCATAACATTTGTGATAATATTAATAAATATTTCACCTTTTTAGACGCGAGGATTATTAGTCATTTCCGCCAATTTTCTTGCAAAATATTATGCAATTTTCTACTTTGCATTTAAGAATAAAACCAATCAATCATTTCTGATTTTTGCGCATTTAGCCATGAAATTGTATAATGCAAAATGATAGATTAGATTTTTTGTATTTTTAGTGAATTCTTTTGAAATCCCGTAGTTAAACGTAGGTTTGTCTATCCGCAGGGCTCAAACAGATTAGTGGGTGCCGTAGGCTAAAATTTAGGTATACTATCATCGACGTTAGTTATAGACATATTATTTCAAATTCTGCAAAAACGTTAATCACATTTTCCTAAACAAGAATGGTATTGTTTACAGGGTGTAGAAGAAAAATATCGAAATTAGAAAATACATGTTTTTGTGTTAATTGTTAATGTTCAATAAAGTAGTCATCTATGGTTGTCTGTCCGTCTGTTTGTAAAGAACCCATATCATTTTGGATTATCTCCAGCTTGAATGCCAAAATACTCACAGAAAACTCGAAAATCCTGTTTTTTCTGCAAGAAAATTTGTATATGAGCCCTATAGAATTTTTAAACTGAATCATTTTTTTTCTGATTAATCTTTAAATGTCAATTTAGAGCTATAAACGAGATCTAGATGCGGGACACCCTGAATGTCAGATCATAACTCATCAACCCTTGGACCGATTTGACTCAAATTTTGATTCTTGGACCAGTGGACTGTTCATAACTTGGTTTCAAGGCAAAGTTGATAAGACATGTAAGGATTTTTGCATTTATGGATATAGATGTATGAAGAATTGATCAACAACTATTTAAAGATGTATTGTAGCGTATTTACGAATGCTTTACGAATCTACAGGATACAATTTTTTCTGCAAAAATTATAAGTAAACCACCTTGGGAACCCAGCGCTTCCATGGTTACAAAAAGTACCTCCCGCCGTTTACCCGCACTTGAACAATTTTACCGGGAAACTAAATTTTCGGTTTTAAAGTCGACCCACTCATTTTATAATCTTAAAACAAATCTAAAAACATTGCCGATGGTCTCCCGAGTTCACCAATAAAAATATTAGGCAAATCGGTCTACGGGTTCCTGAGTTATGATCGTGCAAACAAACAGACAGACGCCCAAACAGAGATAACAACTTTATATATAAAAAACAACNCAATCCACCCATCTCAACCTTTTCCCCGCATTTACTATATCCCGGAGAAAGTTTTGGTATTGTACCCTGCTCCCCTGGGAGATCTCCCAGGGGATCCCAAGGAGGGAGCAGCCTCTGAACACAGATTATATAGATACAGGAACACAAATAAAACTCTACAATATAGGAAGACGACTTTTAGAATTCAAATTTATGAATCATTAGTAGAAGTGCCCTGCGTTGTCCGTGGAATTAAAAAAAATGTTCTAAAAAAATTTGACCCTCAGGGTACCCATGGGTTTCCTAAAAAAATTTTGCCAATTTGGAGAGGCCGTTTGGCCAGCTATGGCTAACACATAAATATACAAATATCAGCGAAGAGCTTTATTATAAAAATATTCCAATAAACATGAAATATAGGAATATGGTTGTTTACTAAGGCAGTTCAGTTTCACTAAACTGCTTGTAAAGTTATTTGCTTTATAACCACATATAAAGAATTAGGAGAATGGCGTCGTCATATTCTACCGTTTTATGGGTATCTCTGAATCTATTGGTAGCTAGTTAGTGGTCTGCATGCCATTTATGTAATTTAAAACACATTTTTTATTTCATTAAATGAATGTAACCAAAACTATCTAATTTTGAATAACTTTTATCATTTTTACAACGACGGCTATCCACCATTTTGGACCCTTTAAAATATAGTAATTACTGCCACTGGTAGTCACAATCACATTATTTACTGCCACTGGTAGTCACAATCACATTTATATACTGTCACTGAGTCACAATCACATTTATATACTGCCACTGGTAGTCACAATCACATTTATATACTGCTACTGGTAGTCACTATCACATTTATATACTGCTACTGGTAGTCACTATCACATTTATATACTGCAACTGGTAGTCACAATCACATTTATATACTGCTACTGGTAGTCACTATCACATTTTCTCCAATTTATCCCAGATTCAATGTTAATAATCGAAGACGACTTTTAATGTCGTCCCTAAATTCCAATGTTTAAAGGTACAACCTTTACAATTACAAAATTGGAAAATTTCTCTTGTTCAATCTCTGTTATCTGTGCTCCATGGTTCATCTTATATTTTATTCATTGCTTTGTTACACTTCACAGAATATTTATATTTATTTTAAAAACAATTATTGTTCTAATGGAATAATTTTCCACTCTTTTCTTTTTCACAATAATTCCTCGTTTTCTGAAATAAAGGCCCTTTCCATCTTTTCTTTGCAAAATTAGTAAATAAGTCATATAAAGACCACATTCAAGGAAGAACACTTAATTTAAACTTAAAATCGTAAAATTTAGAGTTTCAAGTCGTCTTTACAGTCTCATCCTTTGTAGGTAACCATGTATGTAATGGGAGGGGGGGGGGGATCTTAGATTTAGGGAATGAGAATAACACAAATCATGAAAATATATATTTTTTAAAAGAAGAATAAAATAATTCTAAATTTCTTTTAAAATGAATTAAAACTTTAAGAACAGAAATAATTAAGTTTTAAACATATCAAGTTAAAAGAGTTTAAGAGACCCCCCTGACTAGAAGAATGAGTGGAGAATAAGCCCTGCTGTCCAATATCCGACCTAGATTAATTTCTTACAGCACAGAAAAGAAAAAAGATTTTAAGAAACTCGAGGAATATAATGAGTTTATCCTTTAAAACAATTGGTTTCACTACAAATCTACTTGAAGGGACTGAAGTCGTAGTTTAAAGTAACTCTCCTTGCTCAAATGGCAATGTCCGATTCACAATGGTACCATATATACCTATATCTAATCAATAATGTAGAAGATTTAGTATTTTTTTTTTGTTTAAAAGTGTCTAATTCTAATATTTCCCCTTTATTTTTTCCTGCAGTAAAATTGCTCAAGTCATTTTTTAAGAGACACCACAATTTAAAATAATCAGTTTATGAAATTATAAACATTGATACCAGATTGATCAGACATTGCTGGGTACCGTTGTAAATCAGGAATTATCATCTTTGCTTGAAAAATACGCTTACAGTCCCTTAAGTTCCACAGATACAAAATTTTCTGTCAAATAATTATTTTTTTGCTTCCTAGCAGAACTAAGTAAGAAGTATATATCCTATTGATACCAATTACCAATTAGAAAAGAAAAGCAAGTTAATTGAGCAAAATGTTTTGCAGAGCGCAAAAAATAAAGGGGGTTTTATTATGGTATCAAAACAGCAAAATAAAGAAAAAATAATAATAATGATAATTCAAAGGCAAGCTATCAAGCTAAAAAAAGATCCCAAATTGGTAAAAATAAAATATAATAATATAAAATATTCATGAGTTCCTGCAACTCTAGTGTATGTTTGTTCTTATATTCATGAGTTCCTGCAACTATAGTGTCTGTTTGTTCTAATATTCATGAGTTCCTGCAACTATAGTGTCCGTGTTGGATTTAAGATTCTTTAGAATTTGTAAATGCATTACTATTCAACTAGTAATCTTTATTAAAACAACAAAGCCTGTAGGAACAAAGGAGATCTCTAATTAAATATTTTAGGAAGAAAATTCATTAATGAGAATGAACCAGGGACATCAAACAATAATCTTAACACAAATAATGGATTTTTGTTTGGTTTGTGAGGACAAACATTGGTTTTCTTCAATCGACATATATAACCCCCTTTTTCGTGTAAATTGAGTAACAAATAGGAATTAAAAACTCACAAGTTCAAATTGGTTGCTTTAAGAAAACTCTTGAATTTTAGCATTTTTATTAAATAAATAGATAGATAAGCGTAATTCAATTAGGTAGGAATATTGTTTAGCATATCATACTTTTGAATGGAATTCAGCAAAGTTAAATGAATCTGTGGTGCCAAGTCGTCTTCATTTGATTGATTGAGTGTTCTGTATTTTGGCGGGAAACTTCGCCCTGCGGCGCCAGTATTGTTGAGAAAGCTGTAGATTATATAGAAGAGGAATACTAGGAAGCCAAGAAGCGCTAGCATTGCGTAAGGATCGACAGTCGGACTAAAACAAAAAATTAAATATTATCGAAATATTTTCAGAAATTTACACTTTTGGAAATAATTTAAATACAGTTAGTTAGCCGAATGCTATTGTCCAAAAATCGGATACTAGGAAATTCCTGAAGATTTTCCAAAGCCAGAGAAGATTTTTTTTACAAATGATATTTGCTTTCTTTTCTTTTCATCCTAATATTTTCCCTAATCTATGAAAAATTTTCTCTGTCAATGAAATATCTTATATTTAAAATGTTTTTCGGGTATTTTTTACAATTCACTCGAGCATTTTCATTCAACAAAAGTACTGTTAGTGGAAACTTTTAAATGGACAGAAAGGTTTCCACAGAGGAAAAAGTTGAATTTATAGTTCTTAAAAAATAAAGGAAGTACTCTTCATGTGTAATGCTTATTTTTTTAGTTTCGTCGTAGCAATGTACATAGGGAGCACTGTATTTACATTGTCCCTTGACTATGAAAAATCTAAGAAAAAAAATTTCGTTTCTAAAAAATCTTCCAAAGCTAAAAATAAGGTAATGGCTCACTCTCGACCAGACTGTGGGTTATATAGCGTACCGTTGTGAATCAGACAAGTAAATCTTTGAATGGGGGTTACTTAAAATTCCTTGACAGTATCTCTATAGGTTACCTGATAACATATTCTGGTTGTAGGATATTATACCCTTGGCCATGGTAACTCGGCTCATACTATATTTATTCAATAATAACCATAAATTCTGATTACGCAAGGTATAGGCTTTTCCGAATACATTTAATTTCGAAAATGTGATCAGATTTATCTCGATATCCCCTTTTGAACACTTTTGATTTTCTTTCTTTTTGAATATCCCTACTGGGTTCCGACAATTGAGAGATCTCTCATTGATTGCGCGAAATTTCCTGGTTTCTGATTGGCTGATTGGTTTCTTTAACCGACACTCTAATTGATTGCCTCAAGCATTGATCTTGATATCAACAAAACAAGAGGTTCCAGCTCAGTCCCCGAATCAATCCCTCAAATCTAAAGAGATAAGAGAAAGGTAAGATTGCTGGTACGGCTTTGTGAATTTGTGGCCCCTGTAGTTTTGATTTTACGCACAAAAAGTATAAAAACAAATCAATTTAACTTTGTTTATAAAGCTTTTCGGAATAAGGCGTTATTATTGAAGACACGTCAGATTTGTATCTAAAATATTTTTTTTTAAATAGAAGTACGATCTCACTTTGGGTAAATCTTTAAAGTGTTTTAACATATCTCTGCACGTGTGCGTTAAATTTAGGAATCAAGAAAAAATCGAAATCATGAAAATTCCCCGTGCAGAAAAAAGTGCGTGCGGAGATCCTTGCAAAATTTCTTAGAAAACTCGCTCAATCTGCTTCCTTTTGTCTGGACTTTTCAAAAAGTGGTAAAATTTAACAACAGACGAAACAAAGATTTAGTTTTATGTAAAATGAAAGCTAGTCTAAATAAGCCAAGGGGTTGCGTTTTATAGAAAATTCAAGGGGTGGTTCTACGCACCCCCCCCCCTTCAGCAGGAATAAAATATTGTTCGGTATGAATCAATTCGATGCAACTCTAACAACGAGTCTGAAGAGAATATTAAAGTTTCCAGCAGACAACTTTGATCGAATGAGCAATTTAAACTTGAAGCAAAAATATTTTGCACACTTGGTTTTTAAAGTTTGAAAGTAAAGTTTAACCTGAACTCTTCAACATGTGTTGGAACTTGTTTTAAAGTTTGCAATAGTGTAAATGTAATTAAATAGTTGTATCGGCAAAAAAGGTTTTGAAATAAAAGGGGAGCAAGAAACAAGTGAACTTTTTCATCTTAAGAAAGGGTTGTATGTGAAAAATTTATATAAAAATTGACGCACTAAATATGTTTTAGTAAAAAAATATGTCAAATGTGAAAAACATAAAAGGTCAGTAATGCATGAAAATGTATGTATCAGTGTTGATATAAGAAATGAAACATAAACATCACCAAAATACAATAAATGTGTCCCACAAAAAAAGTAAAGCTTTCTTCTCATAAGAAATATATAAAGTTCGAAAACTTATATTTGCAAAAGATCTTTTATTATTTTAGCAAGTATGTATATAATGACCAATGAAAATCACTCTTGTTGTAATTTTAGATTTCTCTTATTTTTCCTATTGTTTCTGAAGCAAGAATCTTTTACCAAATCTTACATATATAAGTTTTGGTATAATTTTGACACAGTTCATATTCATATTTTTATTCAACTACAAAGCAAGAGATAATACAAATAATAAACCACAATTTACTATGTAGTTTGAACCCGCCTAACCAGGGTTGGTTGTTTTGATTGGCTGGCCCATTATAAGCGAATAAGAATTGTAAATAAACAGATGGATGTACACTGTACAGTGTACATTTTAAACAGAACAATGATGATAAATCATGAATAAGGTAATAAGTTTTATATCAATTTCTCGAGACTGGAACATCAGATAGAACTCTTATATGTTTCAATCAACTCCTGAAATGCTCAGGGTTCAGCCTATACCCCCCTCCCCTTCATTTTTCCTTTACAGTTCCTTTAAGATGTACCCTTGTGTATCGAAATACCATTCTCTTAAATGGTATTTTTTTATTATTGAATTCCTGAGGTTTCCACGGACGTTCATATTCTGGTTCTTCCCATTTCTCCTCCCATCTTCCTGACGGGCTCATAGAGGTATCATAGGGGTTCACTAGAAGGTTGTTAATCGTTTTAAAAAACCATCCTTTTTCGTTTCGTTTCTGATTTTTCAAAACTAACTGACATTCGTTTTTAGAGAAAAAGAGTGGTTGTTAGCAGTCCTAACCAAAGAGTCGTAATTAACGATCGTAAAAATTAAAAAACGACCTTTGCTAGCAAAACAACGAAAAAAAATGAAAACTTCTGTTTTTAATTTTGTAAAACGATCCTTTTCCAAAACTATCGTTTCAAAAAGATTTTTTCGTTTTTCAGAAAAGTGAAAACGATCCATTCCTAGATCCACATAATCAGTATCAGGCCCAATGGTGTTTAAATAGCCTTCCAAGTTGTTCCTAGAATTCTGGTATGATCGGGTCAAGGTTCTAGAAGGTTCTTTTTGTGCGTTGAAAGGTTTAGAATGTATGTTTGAAGAAGAAGGCTCCATATCCAAATATCTATTCTGATTTGGAGAAAGTCGGTGAACTCCATGTTTTGAGTTTTTGTAAAAGTTTCTGTTGATGGGACGATTTGATTGCACTTTACTGTTGAGACTTTGAGTAGAAAAGAAGTCCTCAAATCTACTAGGAGTATGTTGGTAGGAGGAGTCCCTAAATCTACTAGGAGTATGTTGGTAGGAGGAGTCCTCAAATCTACTAGGAGTATGCTGGAAGGAGGAGTCCCTAAATCTACTAGGAGTATGTTGGAAGGAGGAGTCCCTAAATCTACTAGGAGTATGCTGGTAGGAGGAGTCCTTCAAACCATGGAAAAAGTTCCATTTTTGAGAAGTATCAAAGTAAGCGTCCTTGGATGGTCCAAAACTGAAATCTGTTGGATTTAAATAATCAAAATGATCTTTTTCGTGTCTTGGAGTCTTTGGATCAGTCGCTTTGACGCCATGAAATCCAAAGGGGAAGTCTTTTGAATCGTATCCACTTCCAGTATTGGACGGATCCTTCAGATATGAAAATGATTCTTTAGATTCAGAAGATGAGATGTCATCTGAAAAGAAAGTTTACATCAAAACTTATTTCTTCTTACAAAACTTTACGCTACCAATGAAAGTGTTTTCTTGCAAAGTTTTAAATTGTGAATAGAATCAAATTGGAAAAGAAAATGTCAGCTTGATAAAATTATTTGTCTAGAACTATCAATAATGAGGTGGATCCCATACTCAGTAAAGTCGGTCAAACCAACCTTAGTTTAGATTTATCAGTTGACCTTTTATACCTAGGACTAGTGTTGTTAATCGGTTTAATTCGTTTGTTTAATACCTTTATAAAACTTTTAAAATTTCTAAATTGGTTTAAATTAAAATTTGCTTTTGTAAAACCGAGAAATATTTTTATCTGAAAACTATCATTAAAAAGTATTCGTTTTAAGTCTTTTAGATCGTTGTAAAATCATTTTTGAATCGTTTTTGCCTATATTTTTTGTCTGGGTCCAAATTTTGCATATTGTAAGAAGATCAAATATTGAGAATTAAACTTTAAATAATAATTGCTTTTATTACATTATGCTAAAGGTTGACCCTAAAATTATAGGCAAAAAAACAACCAAAAACGAACCAACCAAATGTACCTGGAACAGAGGTTTGGAAGTCAGACTGAGTTGACCAGCCTAGGAATGCATCAGAATAGTCTGTGACCTGGATCCATGGGTTCGTCATCGTATCTCGATTTTCAAAAATTAAGAATCCGCCTCCCCCTCCCCCACCCCTCCTCCTCTTTCTAATGGAAGATTTTACGTAAATAAGTAAAATGGCACTCATGTTTTCTTTTATTCAAACCAAAAAGTTAGTTTTATAAATTATATAAATGAAGAAATGAGACTAAATACAGAATTTTATCTTGAAAAGACTTCCTTGAATTTATAATGTTTGCTTGTTCTTATATTCATGAGTTCCTGCAACTATCGTGTCTGTTTGTTCTTAAATTCATGAGTTCCTGCAACTATAGTGTCTGTTTGTTCTAATATTCATGAGTTCCTGTAACTCAAGTGTATGTTTGTTCTTATATTCATGAGTTCCTGCAACTATAGTGTCTGTTTGTTCTAATATTCATGGGTTCCTGCANTCCCGGGATATAATTGGACCCATCTGTGTAAACTCTATACAATTACAAGGTGTGAGGTAAAAGTAATTTTATAATTAGTTTTCCTCGTAAACCATATGTTAAAACTTGACTCAGTAGACTTGGATACGTTCTACTTTTTTTATTTAGTTCTTTCATCGTTCGTAAACGACTCATTTCTGTGGTTTTTTTAATCGTTCAAAAACATTTATTTCGTTCGTTCTCAAAATTTTTGTTCTTTTTCCATTTATTTCGTTCGTTTTCTCACTGAACGATTGTTCAGTAAAATTCTTTGTTCAGTAAAATTTTTTTATTCAGTAGAACTGTTCGTTTAATAAAATAGTTCGTACAATAAAAAAATATCGTTTTTCAAAGTTCGTTAAAATGGTTTTAAATTTTTTTCGTTTGTTTTGGTTCATTACTTTTAAAAAACGATAATCTATTCGTTAGTCCATCGTTTGTTTTTTTCTGAACGACCTCCTTTTTAACGAAAAATTTTGTTCTTTCAAAAAGACTACGCCCATCTCTACTACTCACATATTCTACACTGTGAAAAGGAAAGAGAAAACAAATTTAGCAAAAAAAAATAACTAAAAATGTAATTTTTTCATTAAACTAAAACAAAGACGACCTTCAAATGTTCAGGTGACCATTCATTTATGGAAAAGCATATCCGATTCACAATGTTTATCCATGAAGCTTGATCAGAGCTGGGAACTTTTAAATGGTGGATAGCGGGAATGCTTGATCTCCTTTTTTTCTTAATCTTCAGATAAAATAATGCTTGTTCTCCTCATATTATTAATCTTCAGATTAATTAACCGATAGGGATTAAGGATATCCCATTAAAGTTCCCAGCTCTGATCAAGAATGAATGAGATATTAAAATTCTTTCGTAGGGGTTTTCATGACAGTGGTGTAATTTTTGTTAGAATAGTATCACGTAATGTTAGTTTATAAAAATATCTATTTATCAACTTCTTATATATATCTAATATTATAAAGGCTGTGAAATTCTTATTTTCTGTGGTTTTTTTAATTGTCCGGGGGGGGGGTGAGGGGGTAGGGTAAAGTAGGAGTTTTTCAACACCTGGCCTAGTTAATATACATATATAGAGTGTTTCAATAAACTTTACATTTGAAAATCAATCTAAAAGGGTCTGTTAGCGTAATCCATGCAAAGATATAGCAATGACCAATTCCTTCCCCATGGTATCCTTGAGTATACGCGACTGCAATTAACTTTCCTTGCATCATAACCTTGGCTGAATGTGACAGCCAAAACGTATGTCAAGAATTGCAGGAGGTTTAGCTTTGTACATAATATTCTTAGATATTAGATAGCTACCGAATTTCAAACACATCAACTGTCATGTTTTGTGGGACACCCTGTACCCCAGCTGGCTAGAAAGGCGAAACGGGAGGTTAGTAAATATAAGCAACATACCATTAGTAGATCATATGTTTTTTTTTACTGTAAAATGCTAAATTTTAGAAAAACTTAAGTAATTTTGAAATAATAATCTTGATCCTGATCTTGATCCTGATCTTGATCCTGACCTTGATCCTGATCTTGATCCTGATCTTGATCCTGATCTTGATCCTGATCTTGATCCTGATCTTGATCCTGATCTTGATCCTGATCTTGATCCTGATTCAATATAAATGATGTTCCTGAAAATTCTGTGTTTTGAGATGTTTTAGCACAGTAGCACGGTCCCTAAAAATGAAGACAAATGACAACTTTGGAGAATTAGATAAAATCTTTTCCAAATTCAATTTTTAAAAAAAATATAAAAATTTGCGAAATTCTTTAGAAAAGAGAGCAACATTTTTGAAATTTTTTATACTTATGTAATTGTGTGTAATTCCAGGTATCAACAAAAATTCAGAAAATGTTCTGAATTTTGACGAAATAAGATAATTGACAAGATTATTAAGTAATAATAGTTTCTAAAAACAAGATAACAATATTTAAGATTATCTTCGTTGCTTTTATCAAATACATAACTTCATATTTTATTTCAAAAGAAAAAAATATTAATAAAAGTTTATTAAAAATATTCAAAAAGATAGATTTGATTGTACAATTACTGTGAAATTAACTATCTTTGAATATATTTTCTACAAAAACGTTTTCTTGTCTTACTTAAAAATATTTTAGTTTAAAAATAATATGAGAATTCCGAGCTCAAAATTTTTGAATTAGTTAATGGTAAGCTCTAAAAAATTTTGAGTGACTTTTTGAACTTTAGGATGAATAAGTTTTTCTTAATAGCTATGGTCAATTTTTAAATTTTTTACAAACTCCTAATTGATTCAATTTTAAATTATAAAATAGTTTTTATTTTAGATACAATATTATATACAAACCTTTGTGTTGGATGTACATGATTCGGATTATAATCCTGTTCAAATTCAATCTTCAAAAAATATTTCAAAACATTAAAGAATAAATTTAAGTAGCAAATAAATTCGGCTTTTTTGTATTTTGTTGAAGGTTTCCTGATGTTGATTAATCGATTGCTCAGCTACGACTGGATCAGTAACGTAAATATATCCTTTTCATTTCAAACTTATTTTTGTTTTTGTTCTCAACGGTTTGGAAAAAAATATTCATGATTTAATAATAATATGGATAATAATTCAATTCATTTTTGCTTTACTGACCCCCCCCCCCCTTTCCTTCATAATTATACTATTTCGTTTACAAAACATAACAAGAAATATATCCAAAATTTGATAAATTTAAAATGAAATAGAAATTGTTTTTACTTTTATATTGGATTTGAAAAATTGTCTATTTTGTGTCAATTTCTATCTGGTGTATATTGTATAAAAGCTATTATTACGTACTTCAATAAATTGATTCAATTACAACGGGTCATTTACTTTTTGCACAGGGTGTCCCAAAAATAAAAAATATGATTTCAAAATCAATGAATACATTAATGATTAAATATGTACAGCCAAAGGTTGAATTTTAATAAATATATATTTATGATTTTTTTGTGACATCCTTTTATCTGTGAGAGTTTAATGTAGAACTGATAAATAGGTAAAATGTGAAAATGGGAGGAAATAATTAATCAAACCTTTAATAACTATATATATATAAGAACTTGAAGATCACCCCCCCCCCTCCTCCAATTGTCAAGTATGAAAGAGCACGATGAAAATGTTATAGTTAATTTTTATATATTTATTTTTTACTCTCTGCAATGTAAAATTCTGGCCTTAAATACAAAAAAAATGTCCGGACAAAATGACTATAAAAAACTTCGATATGTTTTGAGATTGGTCTTTTTTAGATTACAGTGATAATTAGAAACCTGTGGAATGGGAAGACGACTTTTTTTACAAAATTTAGGAAGACGACATTATTGCAATACTTTTTGTATTTTATGAAGTTAAAAATCAATAGTTTAACTATTAACTTATCAAAATCACTTATTAAGTTTTACACTAAACAATTGCTGTGTCTTCGATCGGTTCAGCCGTTTTGACGTTTATTGGATACAAACAAACAAACAGACAAACAAACAGACAGACAAACAAGCCAAATTTATATATAGATATTCCAGTATTTCTGGCTTAAACTGAATCTTTAATACGCGTTTATTAAGCGACAATATTAAATGCAGGGAATAGGAATAAAGGGAAAGGAAATGGCGCTGCTCTGGTACGAGAAAGCCAGTTGCACTGTTTTTTAGATGAGTTTGCTATTCCTTACACACACACTCTTTACGTACAGACACACAACATGACTACAGTAAAGGAAATTGCAGAACAATGTTGTCAATTATAATTAAGCTTGAATAACAAGTAGTTTATTGTAAACTTTAATCAAATTATATTCTTTGCATGAAAATTTGCTTATAGTGTTGACTTAAATATGTAAATAATATATTACATGTATAATAAACTTATTTTTAAGTAATCAAATAACAATAAACAAATGTACTCTCCTAGACTGTACAAATACCGAGATTCTTATGTACTGAATATACCTAAAGTACACGCCTTTGCGCGGTTCGGTATTACTTACACACACTCTTTTGGTACAGACACACATAGATGACGTTTCCGCCCCCTGATCAAATGTCTTCCTTTATAGTCAAGACTATAGTTCTGCGTCGTTTTTTCAGTGTTTTAAACGTACAGGGTTACACACAAAGAATGAGACTGTAAAGACGTCTGTAACCTCTCATATAATGACCATCCCAAGTTTAAATTAAGTCTTCTAGCTTGAGAGTTTGTTGGCTTTAAATGGTTAATTTCCAAAGGTTCCAATAGTAGATTTTTTGTCAAAGAATTTTTGTGATTAAGGTTCGTTTAGCTTTTTAATTTATGGTTACTTATTTCTTTTATTTTACTTCCATTTATATTCCCTCTCTACTATTAGGAAGCTGAAATAAAGATAAAATGTTTAAATGTTTCAAACTGAATATGACAGAAAACACATAATTGTTTTATCTGATCTCCAGAATTACATTTATTTCAATTTCAAAAGTTTAAGTTTTAACTCAAAAGAGAAATAATACTAAATGTCAGATCAAAACGCATGAACCCGAACCGAATTGTCTCAAATTTTGATTTGGGAACTCGGTAAAACAATGAGAATGTTCTAAATTAGAAGCTGAGTGGATTGACTTGTGAAGGAAATCTCCAGGGAAAGCTGGGTTCCCAAGCTAGTAAAAATATATAAACGGGCGAAAAAAAGTGCAGGTAATATCCTAAAATATAATAAGTGTTTTCCTGTTGCTTTTTTTCTAAATGTAAACGGCGTAAAATCCTTCTCATCTCTCATACTAAATCTAGAAATAAATTAAATAAGATTTTTTAAAATATCATATTTATAATAATATTATATTACTGGAGATAAAACATTCAGTCGAGACCGCGTGAAAAGAATTTAGTCTCAGACACAAACTCTTTGCATCTAAATGGTGTAAACTTGTAGACCTTAGATATTTTAAACAACAAAATCTGCAATATCAAATATTCTCAGTTTAAAATGTTAAAGGTCTACAATATTAGGTTGCCAAGATATAGGCAAAAGAAAATTTTAATCTGTGGCAAAGACTCAATTCCGTCAAAAAAATAAAAAATTAATATAAGATCAGATCTATTCTTATTTTGATCAATATTGAAAATTCCAAAGAAAAACTGGTTTTATTTTTATTTTTTCCTTTTAGAAAAAAAGTCTAATAATTCTTTAAAACATCAAAGGTATAGAGGACATCAGGTTGCAAAAAAAGATTATAAGATCAGAGTTTGTGGAAAAAGACTCCTTTACTTTTATGTGTAAATTAATTAGGAATTAAGGAGGGGAAGGGGCGGGCGGGGTTGAAGAAGGGGAAGGGGCGGGGTTGAATGATGGGAAGGTGGGGGGCGGAGTCTTCTAAGAAATCCCCACCAAGTAAGAAAAATATCACTGTAACAGTTTGAATGCAGCAAAGAACTGAACTAAATGAATTCGCAATTTCGATATTTTCTCACTGCATCCCCCCCCCCTCAACACACATACGCACAAACCCAGCTCCCCCCCCCCTCTACACACATACGCACTAACCCAGCTCCGCTAAAAGTGTCCGACCGGTAAAGGCGGCGTATTGCCCCGATATGCATGGAATCATCAGAAAACGCGCGGAGAAAACTTACAATATGCCATTTGTTGCAGACATTTGTTACAGGCATTTGTTACAGGCATTTGTTACAGGCTTTTGTTACAGCCATTTGTTACAGGCATTTGTTACAGGCATTTGTTACAGACATTTGTTACAGACATTTGTTACAGGCATTTGTTACAGGCATTTGTTACAGGCATTTGTTACAGGCATTTGTTACAGGCATTTGTTACAGGCATTTGTTACAGGCATTTGTTACAGGCATTTGTTACCATTTGTTACAGGCATTTGTTACAGGCATTTGTTACAGACATTTGTTACAGGCATTTGTTATAGACATTGGTTATAGGCAGACAAACAGAGATTACAACTTTATATATACAGGGTTAGTCACAAAGGATGAAACTTTATAGACAACTGTACGGAACTTGCTAAGTCCATTTTCTTAGATTCAGGGCTCCTTGTTGGCCAAAACTGGATTATATCTGTGCTTAATCATTCCATAAACCATCAAAATACAAAGTTTAGAGTTTTGGGTCGTCTTTACAGTCTCATCCATTGTGGGTAATCCTGTATATATAAAGTTGTAATCTCTGTTTGTCTGTCAGTTACAAGTGCCTTACTGCAATAAGTTGTTTTAAGTCAGTGTCAATCCAGATACAACTTCGGTACTCATCATTATCTAATAATCCAACTTCTATATTCGTCAGTATCTATTAATCCATGGATACAACCTCTGTACTCATCAGTATCTATCAATCCAGATACAACCTCTGTATTCGTCATTATCTATCAATCGAGATACAACCTCTGTATTCGTCAGTATCTATCAATCAAGATACAACTTTTGTATTCATCATTATCTATCAATCCAGATACAACCTCTGTACTCATCATTATCTATCAATCGAGATACAACCTCTGTACTCATCATTATCTCAATCGAGATACAACCTCTGTACTCATCAGTATCTATCAATCCAGATTCAACCCCTGTATTCGTCAGTATCCATCAATCCAGATACAACCTCTGTACTCATCAGTATCTATCAATCCAGATACAGCCTCTGTATTTGTCAGTAGCTATCAATCGAGATACAACCTCTGTATACGTCAGTATCTATCAATCGAGATACAACTCGCTCTAGAACTCAATGTTCTACAATAGTACCTTATCCTGTATCAATCCAGATATAGCACTCTCTGTAATTCTTAGTATTATCGTACAGATACAACTCGAGCAGACTCTATGCTCTCTACAGGAGAAATAATACGTGTCTAAACGCAATAAAGAAAGGTTCATGTCCAACTCATCTATATTTAAATTAATGATGGGGTTTATAGTATATGTTATGGACAGAAAGGTTCGTTCAGAAATTTAATTAACGTAGTTAGGATACATATAACATATTACGAACATAGATGTACAATGTACATAGAAGATAAACCAGTTATGATCATGTGCGAGTTTTATTACATGTCTGTCTGTTTGTTTTTCCGATCATAACTCTGGAACCTCTACATCGATTTGCCTCAAATTGTGATGGGGGAATTCGGGGGAGCCACGGGAATGTTCTTAACTTGAGATTTTAAGTTGAGTGTGTCGACATTTATCGGGATAAATAGTTAAAATCGTAATTTACGACAAGGGACGTGTAATCGGTGGGACTAACTATGACTTGGTCCAAGCTAGTATATTATACTAACGCAGGAACCCAGGTGTTCCTGTAAACCACGTTCCCCCCCCAACCAAAACTTGAGGCAAATCGGTTAATGGCTTCCTGAGTTATGATCGGACATACAAAAAACAGAGATTACTACTTTATATATATAAATATACAATGCACATGGTACATGAAGGTGAAATATGCGTACTTTAGGACTTATGAGCTATATACACAAAGGATAAAATTATAAACTTCTTTCTTTTCCTTGCCAAATAATTTTTCTTACCCATTTAAAGACCATTTTCAAAGCAAAAGACTTTTTTAACCTTAAGATGGTCCTATTTTAAAGTTTCAAGTCGTCTTTACAGTCTTATTCTTTATGGGTAGCCCTGCATGCTGTATTTACCTTTACCGAAAATCGTCGTAGAAGTTTTTAGTATTTTTTGAAAGTTTTTATGGGAGTATCCGTGAGATGTTTTACTTGAATAGTTTATAGACTACTTTTATAGATGTTGATCTTTCAGTGACTATAGAAATAGTTACAAATGACCTTCCACTTGAGTCACGTTTCAGATTCACAACGATACCATTAAACTAAGATATCTTCTATATTGTTTACATACCAGCCAAGAAAAATTATGCATTTTACGAACTATCTGTTGTAATTGATTTTTAGAGCCAATATCATTCCAGGAAACTTGGAAGATATTTTGATTTCACCCCTTCCCCCATTCAAAGTAATTCTTGCAGGCAAAAAATAGTTTGCCCTAGTTTGTAAATTTTAAATGAGGAACTTGGTAGAACCACGGGAATGTTCTTTGTCTGGTTTAAGAATTCCAAGTTGAGTGGATCAACATTTATTGGGAAAAATCCTGCCATAGCTGGGTTCCCAAGCTAGAAGTTACAACCCTTCCTTTGAGTACCAACTCTTTCTCTGATACTTTTTCTTCCCCTCCTTACCTTATTCGTAATTTATCATCATTGTTTTTTAAATGTACTCAGTGTACATCCATCTATTTATTTACAATTCTTATTCGCTTATAATGGGCCAGCCAATCAAAACAACCAACTCTGGTTAGGCGGATCCAAACAACATAGTAAATGGTGATTTTTTATTTGTATTATCTCGTGCTTAATTTGTAGTTGAATAAAAATATGAAATATTAAAGTTTTAAGTTTAGTGGAAATTCTTTTTTGCGTTTAACTAATTTCCAAACAACGAATTTTACAAATTTTGAAGAATATTCGCACTTGAAACTGCATATAATCTTTCTCACTCTATAAATAAATTCAAATAATCATAAAACTATAAATCAGTTAAAGGATGGGAAAATATTAGTTTTCGATGCAGAAGCAAACAAGTTTTATTTTTTTATTAAACGATTATTCCTGGATCCATTTACTATAATTAATAATTGTGTATAACTATTATTTACTGTATTAATATAAATAAATTAATGTATTCGGCAAAATAAAAAAAGAGAGGGCATATAGTTTAATGGTTTACAGGTTTAAGTATTAATTCAATACTAGGCTTTTATTTGGGCCCGATCGGTTCAGCCGTTTTGACGTTTATTGGATACAAACACACAAGCTAAATTAATATATAGAAAGTACATTAATTAAAAATAAAATAACTAGTGACTACTATAATTGACAACTCTGTAATTTTGTATCCTCTTAGCTACAACTCTATAACCATATTTCCTCTACGGCGTTTCTATTTACTATGTAATTCTGTATCTTTTATAGATTTAAACCTTTTGACTCTGTGATATTGTTTTCTTCTTGGCTGAAAACCTGATGACTCAGTAATTATGTTCCCTCTGTGGGTTGTGGTCGGCTTATGACAGATATCAAATTAAAATCTCTGTTGTCTAGGTTTTTACTTTCTATGCAATCTAACCCAGTTAAATATTGTGGGAAAATTAAAAGTATGGATTGTTAAAAGAACGTATCGGTCGTACAGGGCTACTCACAAACGATGAGACTGTAAAGACGACGAAAAGTGCAGCAAATACCTCAATCCAACAAGTATACAGCTGCAGGGAATCATGAATCTAAGGAGACATGTAGCAAAACCTTAATCCAACAAGTATACAGCTGCAGGGAATCATGAATCTAAGGAAACATGTAGCAAATACCTTAATCCAACAAGTATACAGCTGCAGGGAATCATGAATCTAAGGAGACATGTTGCAAATACCTTAATCCAACAAGTATACAGCTGCAGGGAATCATGAATCTAAGGAAACATATAGCAAATGATATGGGATAGCCATGTTGGTGACAGGGAAAGGAGAAACAGAATTTTAAACTGTTGAACATAAGTTAAGAAATTGTTCTTTAAAAAGCTGAATTCCATTCCTTTAAGTTTGGATGATTTTGCTTTATGAGAGAAGAGGAAAAAGTTTAATATTCTAGATTGAAACTTTGTAAAGTTAAAGTGATATCTCTNTCCAATTCCATCTTTGTCAACCTTCCCCATCCTTTCTATCCTATTTGCTTCCCATTCTTCCTATCCTTTTTGCTTCCCATCCTCTCATTCCATGTTATTCCCATTCTTCCTATCCTATTCGATTTCCATCCTTTCTTTCCTTTTTTCTTCCAATCCTTTAATATCCTTTTTTCTTTCCATCCTTTACCTTCTTCAAATCTTTCCCATCCCCTCTGCCAATTCCAATCCCATCCTTCCCATCCTATTTGCTCCAATCCTTTCTACCCTATTATCTTCCTATCATTTTGCTGCCAATCCTACCTATCCTATTTGCTTCCTATCCTTCTCCTTCCTATCCTTTATTTTTCCCATTATATCCGGTCCTAATTTTTCCCACTCTTTTTATCCAACTTTCTTCCCATCCCTCCTATCCTTTTTTCTTCCCATTCACTCCTTTACCCTATTTGCTTCCAATTCTTCCTATGCTATTTGACTCCCATTTTTCTTATCCTATTCGATTCCCATCCTTCCTTTCCCATTCCATTCCATTTTTTCTTTTCTATTCGATTCTCATTAGTTATATCATATTTGCTTCCCATCCTTCCTTTTCTAATCCATTCCCATCCTTTCTATCATATTTGCTTCCAATCCCTCCTATCATATTTGCTTACAATTCTTCCTATACTTTTTGCTTCCCATCCTTCCTATTCTATATGCTAACCATCCTTCCTATCCTAATTGTTTCCCATTCTTTCTTTCCTGTTTGCTTCCCATTTTTTTCTATCCTATTTGCTTCCCATTCTTCCGATCCTAATTGCTTCCAACTCTTCCTATCCTATTTTTATTTGCAATTTTAACCCCCAATTTGTATTATAATACAGGGTGTCCCACGAAACATGACAGTTGGTGAATAGTTTTAAATGTAAAAGTTTTTAATGAAATAAACTGCAAAAAGTCTTTAATATCTGATAGAAGAAGACATTCATAGCTATTCAGCAATTGTCATGTTTTGTGGGACACCTTGTATATTATATGTATTGTGTATAATCACTTCATGATATTGTGCTCAATACACAGAGTTACCCACAAAGGATGAGATTGTAAAGACGACTTAAAACTCTTTAAATATGAAGACTTCTAAGTTAAATAAAATCCTCTGTCTTAAATAAAGTCTTTCAATCACTCATTCATTGATTTTATAAAAAAAAAAGTTTACAGCAACAGGAAACCGTGAATATAAGGAAACAGACAGTAATAATTCCGTACAATCGTCTCTGTAGTCTCATCCTTTGTGGGTATTGTTCTAACTTTGCCTTGAAGATTTCATTTATTATTATTTAATAAGAACTATCTTTAGAGCTTCAAAGACGAAAATATCTGCCGTAAGGGGAATATAGAAATATGATAGAAACAGGATAGATAGATGGATAGATAGATAGATAGATAGATAGATAGATAGATAGATAGATAGATAGATAGATAGATAGATAGATAGATAGATAGATAGATAGATAGATAGATAGATAGATAGATAGATAGATAGATAGATAGATTTAGTTTTATATTTTTTTTATAATTGTCCGGTCTTCTTTTATATAATTGCACCCGCGAAGGTTTGCACAAATTGATTTTAATTTGTTTCTTTATGAAATTATTACAAATTAAATTTTACGCTGTTTGGTTTCAAGTGGTTCTCCCAAAAGACAAAAGGTTGGTATAGGGTGTCCCATTATAAATGGAATTTTATTTTGAATAAAAGTAAATTTCATCAAATTTCAAATAAACATTATATACTAAGAACAATCTTAAATACAAGCAAAAAATCTTTAAAATGATTCTGAAGTATGTTTTTATTATGCCTAAAACTTTTATGAAAAAATGTTAAAAATCAGGAAAAAAAATTAACAATAAAGTGTATGTCGTCTTTTGAATCTCCCTGTATAATTATGTTTATCCTTGTCTGGTCAAACTTTCCCCAATCAATTCATATTTGCTAAAAACTGCGTACATAACGCAGAGATGTTGTGGTCAAAGTTGAGAAATTTGCGTAGGTTTTGCGCTCCCTGAAATTTACGAATTCTACGAGTTCTGGAAAACCACAAAGTCTGTAGAATACTGCAGCGTGCAGTCTGACCAAGGGCATGCGCCGCCATAATTTAGATGCATGGATTCCTAAAGTAGAGTTTTTAAAGCGCTTGATGAAGAGACAAAGGGGGGGATGAGGGGGACGCCTCCCGCCCCTGTAAAAATTAGTAACGCAGGTTGAAAGAGCCTAGACATCTTCTAGTCCCTTTAATTTATAATTTCAAGAATAGATTGATTCAAAAATTGTTTTTCACGCGTTGTAACTTAAAATGAAAATTTTTAAATATGTAAAAAAAAGAATATTTGGTAACACATTTCCTCTCTCACACAGCTTTTCACGGGTTTGATATAAAAATGACCGAATTTCATGTGTAAAATTCCAGGGGGGGAGGGATATTATTTATTCTACCCCCCTCCCTCCCCCCTAGAAAAAATCGTGTTGCTATTATATAAATAATATGTTGCTATTTTGCATTTTCGCAAACAGTGCTTTAATATGCAAAAATTACAATTTTCGATTGATAATATTAAAATTCTGCGAAAGTTATTTCTCATAAATTTGGAAGTTTCAAAACACTTAACTAAATTTTTTTATTTATCATTAAAATAGATGGAATTTATTATTTTATCATTTAAATAGATGGGATTTATTATTTTATCATTAAAATAGATGAAATAAATATAAAATCTCAATGAGAAACAAAAGAAGGAGGCCAAAAGTATAACTGGCAATAAATAGCAGAACTCTAAAAGCGCTTAAAAAGTTTTTGCGTCTACGGCCAACCATTTTTTTTAAATCCAAGAAGAAAAAAATGTTTGCATCTGTTTTCACTAAAACTCTTATAATTGTGTCTCTTAAAAATGGTGCGTTAATCAAATACGAAATATAATCACGAATATATTCCCATGTTTTTCGGAACATCCTGTATAAACAACTGTCAGGTGAATTAATACACTTTTCCCGATTTTTGGTATTTCACTGTGGTATTTCAGATTACAAATTATAGTCTGAATAGTTACCAAAACCATATTTTACACCAATAAAGAGACCATTTTTCTTGAAATATGCAGAACATGTGTAATATTAATCTATTTCAAATAAAATCTGATCAATGAAGTTGTGGATACAAATGTTATACATATGGTTCAATTTCTTTTTTATAGATAGGATTTAGGACGCTTTGCAGCCTTTTTCTATTGACAATTTTATCTTATAAATGCTGCATTAAGCCACCCTTTTTTTCTTTATTTCCGGAGGGGAAATTGTATTTCTATGGTGGGTAACTGGCCTGCCCCCCCCCCCCCCCGGTGGGGTATTTTCGGGGGTTTTTGGGAGGGTGGTTACTGGTTGTTGTCCCAATCTTTCTCTTAAAATGCATTTGCTTTATGCTTCATGATGAACATGAACAGAATGAATATATTCTGATAATCTTTTTATTTACAAAAATTGTATCAATGCTGCTTGAACTGATTTATAATGATTTCAATTTATAATTACTTTTCCCGTTCATATATTTTACCTTGAATGGGTCCTGTAAATCTACGAAATTCCGTGCATTCAAGAGGTCTTAGTATACCTAGGTTACGTATAGGATAGCATAAATATTGCAAAAAAATACAAATAATCTTTTTTACACAAAATTAATACGGATTTAGGATAATCTGGATATATAAATAGATTCTAACAACCATTCATCAAGGGTGTAAGGGCGTCGCAAGTTTGGTCTCTGATTTGTGTATAAAATAACCATTTTACAAGTTTTCACGGAAATAACCAGTTTTCCGTCCGATTTTAGAACTTCAGCACAACATTACAATCGGGAGCGTATTCAGGAATTTGTCCAAGGAGGGTTTAATTTCTTTATCTTTCAAGGAGGGGTTCAGCACCCATTGAGCCTGAAAACCCGCTGAAATCAATAGATTTCACTGGTCCAGGGGGGGGGCTTAGCCCCTGATTACAATGAACTGAGACTTCTCTCAAAAAAAACTACCCATGCGGCCGAGCCTTATTTGACTCGAATAAGAGTTTTATGGTGTTAACTCAATACTGCAGCTGCCCCCCCCCCCCCCCCCTCTTTTAGATGTGAACTGACATAAATAGTAAACAGGTGACTAAAACTGTAACAATGTATTTTTTTGGAATTTATGTTTCATAATTGTAGAATGCCACTTCATGAAATAAAGTAAACGTAGTGAATACGTAACACGTTTAAAATAAAATAAAACATTATAGTTAATACTCTAGGCCTGGCATAGTGATCATATAAATTATGAAATTTAAAAAGTATTTATTGTGATGCTAGCCGAAATATATATCTCTCTGACCTTTAATCGTCGCTAAAATATAATTGTAAGTATACACCTGAAGAAATTGTTCGTAATATAAAATTTACCAAAAAGATGTTGTATAAAAATATGTGGGAGACATTTCTAAAATGCTGTTAATTACTTTGAACAAAATGTTTATAATTTCAAAATAAGTACTTTGAGTAGTTCAATATTCGATCCTGATCAAACAGATTATTGAACCTTTCCGTCCGCCCCCCCCCCCCCCCCCTGCAAACTTACCAAGGGTCAAATTTCTGCAGCATTATTGGTACGTCTTTGAGACCTCTTCGCTCAACTGGTTATCATTTTACTCACGACTATAAGCGAAATCATCCGATAACATAAATTAAGAAATATTTTGGTTCTTCAATAAAAGGAGTTATAGTTGTAAACATGAAAGACTAATGTGGGTACCCCGCTTTGCCTGGATTTTATCCTATGAAAGTCAACCCACTCAACTCAGAATTTCAAAACCAGGCTTAGTACATTCCCGTGGATCTTACGAGTTTCGCAATCAAAATTTCTGACAAATCGGTCCAATGGTTCCTGAGTTATGATCAGAAATATTAACAGAAAAACAAAGATTTCTACTTATGTATATATATATACATCTAAATATACATCTATATATAGAGCAATCTGTAACAATTTGTATTAATAAATATCAAAAACTGAGAAGATTATTGCTTTGATATATATATATATATAATATTATTTACATATAAATATGTATATATGCATATATTCAAAAAATCAGCTTCAAATTAAATCATTTTAATATATTAAATTTATTTTGCAATACATGATGTTTCTTTCATGCCTTGTTGCAATCATCAGTAAATTAATTAATTAATTATATATAGATATATATTTTAATCTTACGAACAATTTACTTTAGTGTAACGTGCTTTGGACTTATCAAAGGAAGTTATTTATATTATTTTATTTACTTTAGTGTAACGTGCTCCTACTGTGCTTTGGCTTATCAAAGGAAGTTATTTATATTATTTTATTTACTTTAGTGTAACGTGCTCCTACTGCGCTTTGGGCTTATCAAAGAAAGTTATTTATATTATTTTATTTACTTTAGTGTAACGTGCTCCTACTGCGCTTTGGGCTTATCAAAGAAAGTTATTTATATTATTTTATTCACTTTAGTTTAACGTGCTCCTACTGTGCTTTGGGCTTATCAAAGGAAGTTATTTATATTATTTTATTTACATTAGTTTAACGTTCTCCTACTGTGCTTTGGACTTATCAAAGGAAGTTATTTATATTATTTTATTTACTTTAGTTTAACGTGCTCCTACTGCGCTTTGGGCTTATCAAAGAAAGTTATTTATATTATTTTATTTACATTAGTGTAACGTGCTTCTACTGTGCTTTGGAATTTCAAAGGAAGTTAATTATATTATTTTATTTACTTTAGTGTAACGTGCTCCTACTGTGCTTTGGGCTTATCAAAGGAAGTTATTTATATTGTTTTATTTACATTAGTTTAACGTTCTCCTACTGTGCTTTGGGCTTATCAAAGGAAGTTATTTATATTATTTTATTTACATTAGTTTAATGTCCTCCTACTGTGCTTTGGGCTTATCAAAGGAAGTTATTTATATTGTTTTATTTACATTAGTTTAACGTTCTCCTACTGTGCTTTGGGCTTATCAAAGGAAGTTATTTATATTATTTTATTTACATTAGTTTAATGTCCTCCTACTGTGCTTTGGACTTATCAAAGGAAGTTATTTATATTATTTTATTTACTTTAGTGTAACGTGCTCCTACTGCGCTTTGGAATTATCAAAGGAAGTTATTTATATTATTTTATTTACTTTAGTGTAACGTGCTCGTACTGCGCTTTGGACTTATCAAAGGAAGTTAATTATAGTGTTTTATTTAACTGACCACGTTTAATTACACAGTTTCTCTTCTTATTTTTGTTTCCCGTAAATTCTAATGGTTGAAAATAATTATACTGAGTTTAATTGTTAAATTTCGCAGTTCTCTCCCACTCGTAATTATTCACTTACACACATATATTGTGCAAACATACTAACGTGTTTAAAGGGACTGTACGCTTATTAAGTTACACTTTTTAATAAAATGACATATCAGATTCACAACGGTACCTGTGAAATCTTTGACTGATTAAGGACGCATGGGATAAATAAGATCCTTATTTTTTTCTTATGTAAGGTTGTTTTTTCTTAATTCCAGATTTAAATATAAGCATTACAATTTACATGCTACAAAGATACTGAAAGAAATTGTCAGAATTCAATACTTTTAAAGAAAGAAAAACAACGATATCTTCCTCACTGTTACTCAGAGACATTGCCCTAAAAAAATTGTTAAATGTTAACAATAACGAAGTGAGAACAATGATTTTGGAAATAACGATCGAGTTTAATTTGTAAGAAATGTGCCTATAGTCCTTACTCCCTACATTTACGTGCTCTTGTAAGCATTCACCATCTGGTCTTGAAGACCTATTACATTTAAGTGTTTTCAGTAAAACCTTTAATTATATCATTATTGTTGTGCAAATTATTATTAGCATTGTTATAGGAACATTTAGGAAAATCGCAGTAATGCAAAATTAAAATATGCATGGTTCAATATTTTGCAAAAGACAGAAGTTTCCAGATTTTACGATTTTAGACTTTTAAAGCTTAAAGGGACTATCGCCAAAATTTCCAAATAATTTGTATGGTTTAAAGTACGTAAAATATATAATGCCTTTACGGGTACTAAGTAATCCGAAAAAATAGAAACCCTACATAAATTCAAATAGTTATCATAATAATGTCAAAAAGAATATTCTAAATTGTTAATTATGTCACTATAGGGTTAATTGATTTCTTTAGGTCGAGTGAAAGACGAACAAAAAGTCGATTTTTGGTAAAATTTTCCAAATATCAAATAAACCAATTCCATTTTCAGAGGGAATGGCGGAATGTCTAACGCGTATTTCATAAAAGTTGTGAGAATTAGTTTCATATTAATTTATTAAGATAATTTTAATCATTTTACTAGTTTTAATTTCAATCTTAAAAAATCTTGTAAAATTTTCTTAGGAAGCTTCGATAAAAAATATATCGCAGTTCTTAAAGTTCATCATGGGTTTAAAGTGAAATCTCAGAAGAGGAAAATTAGGATCCAAACATTGAAATGAATTAGTTAAATATCATTGCATAGCGCACTTTATTTAAAGTATATTAATTCGTACCAATAACATTTATCACAATTATTTTCAGATTTTGGGAGTTTAAATTTTAAAGTTGTTAAAGTTGTACTTCATGTACATAACATTTCAAAATAAAGAAAAAGAATATTTTTTATAGATAAAAGATTATTAAAGGGACTGTCAACCTATTTTCAGTTTATCCTCCACGCGAAGATGCCAGTACCAGATTTGAAACGGGACCCTTGAAACCGTATATTCTGTTCAAAACTGTGCAAGTCACTTTTGCAGAGAAACCGCAACTGCATATCGGTTTTGAGGAACCAAAACATGAATATCTATTTCATACTTGATCAGACAAAGCTTTCAAAGGTAAAGTTGTAAATCGGGCATTGCCATTTTTGCATAGAGGGTTACTTGAAATTACGCTTACAGTCCCTTTAAAGAACGCCGNAATGGGGGGTAATTCTGCAATCTTAAAATAACAAATGTAGCCCATATAACATATACTGACAATTGACTATAAATAACTTATATATATTTTATGATTATAGCTTCTTTTTGATTTGATAATTTATATACATAATACGATTATAAGCTCAGTGTGAATATTTCAACACATTTTCTTTTCACAATAATTTTCATATCTTCAAGAAAACGCCAAAATAATTTTATATAAATCCATATTAAATCAACGCCATTAACAATTCACAGCGATATCCTTTAAATCTTTGTAAACAAAAATACATTTTAACCTTGGCAGGGGTCCATACAATTCCATCTAATACGATCCCAAATGTTAATTGATTGATATTAGGGGCAGAAACTAACCATGTTGTTGTTGTTGAAAACAATTGGAAGTATGATATTAAGTTGTAGAAAAAATTTCATACTGCAGAATATAAACTGCAAAGAGCAAGGGAGTGCAGCACTAACGCAAGAATGTGCAGAGTTGAAAAATAAATCCGCTAACTATCATGATAATATTTAAGTTGAAAAATAAATCCGCGAACTATCATGATAACATATAAGTTGAAAAATAAATCCGCGAACTATCATGATAATATATAGGTTGAAAAATAAATCCGCGAACTATCATGATAATATATAGGTTGAAAAAATCTGAGGAAAAAATGGCGCGAACTATCATGAAAATGTGCAGAGTTGAAAAAAAACCGGGAAAAAATGGGCAGAGTTCACAAATATACCCTGGGAAAAATGGCGTGAACTATCATGAGAATATGCAGAGTTGAAAAATAAATCCGGGGAAGAATTGCGCGAACTATCATGAGAATGTGCAGACTGTCTGATGTCTGTTTAAAGCTTCAGATTTCTTGAATTGGCTGCCACAACCTCGCTCACACCACAGCTTCTCCACGTCAACTCCTGGCCGGGATCTAATCATAGCAAATACAAGTTATCAGGAGTGTTTATTTTTTAGAATTAGCCTCTCCCCCCATTAATTTATTGATTTTCACCAAAAATCATTTACTTTCCCAAAATCAGCGAAATCAGGGTGTCCCACGAAACATGAAAGAGAGAAAAAGCTTTAACAACGACTTTGATTTTAGAAATAATAAAGCGGGATTTATCTGTCAACCTAAGCTATTACATATATGATTCTTAACACAATAATCAAAACTCTCCTAGTCCTGGGATTTCCAAAATGTGATCTGAATTGTATGTGTTTTCAGTATTACCAAAAATATTAAGTTTTGTCCAGATTAAAATAAAAAATGATGAAATTACAAGTTGTCGAAATTCTTCGGATATCGGTAATTTTGAAAGCAAACAAAAATTGCAATCCACATTTTGAAAATGCTAGGACAATGACCAAGGGGAGGGGTATTTTATGTTTATTAAAAAAATTTGCTCCTAATAATAGTTTAACGAATAAATGCCACAAATTATTACAATGGTCAACAAAGACGATATTCAAGTCATCTCTCAACTGTCATGTTTCGTAGTACACCCTGTTATTTGAAAATAATTAAAAATTCAACTATAAAAAATAAATTCTTGAATGATGACTAAGAAATACAAAAACTTACATTTTATTGTTTGAAGGAACATATTTAGATAATGCCAAGGATTCTAACAAACTGAAATCCTAATTTGGACAGACAATTTATTACATTAAAGACAATTTATTACATTAAAGCGTAAAATCAAGTAACCCTCCATGCAACAATTGCAATATCCGTTTTTTCTAATATATCTGACCCGAAACAAACTCTAACATATTTAGAAAAAATTGGGGTTTACAAGAAAAATCTTTTTAATTTGTTTCTTAGATATAAAGTCATAATGTTTTTCTCTCAAAGTTGTTAAAGAAAAACAAATAAACATAATACAAATATTTTAAATAAAAAATTGTCTGGAAGTTCCTTGATTGGTTTATATTTGTAGGGAACAAACCGATCCTTGTAGAAGAGTTCCTGGAACTGATAAATATATCCTTCACCTAAATAACTAAATAATAACAAAAATTCTGCCATTTTGACTTCCTCAGATGGAATTTAAAGAATTTGAGCCGTGGTTTAAATCTTCCAAACCCCGATTTAAATTAAGCGCCGGCTTAAATCTTGAAACATTTGATACAATTTTAAGTGGAACCAACCGGATTCCGAAAAATATAGATCTATTTCCAAGGGTCAAAATATGGACCAAAACATATATTTCAACTGTTAGCTTATGACCTATTATTTAAAACTTCATCATCTCTCTGAATGGTTTCTTAAGTTTCAGCAAATGGAATAAGCGAAAAAATGACTGAGCTTTAAAGAGTACAGTTGTAAATCAGAAATTCCATTCAAGATCCTTCGAATAGTTGAAACCTTTTAGGTAGCGTATAACCTTTGATTAATATTATTAGCAGACAACCCATCGTGCAATAACAGTGAGGTCCTTTGAAAATTGAATAAATTAGCACTGCTGTCATAACTTTTTGATATTCTGGCAACGGAAGAATGAAAAAAAAAACTATATTATCGTGAATTATTATAGAAATATAGACTTTAAGGGAAAGAAGTGCCTCATTTTATTAAACAAATTAGGTTTAAAATGTTGGCTTTTGAGCCGCCGTAAATTGTAGAAATAAAAATTTCGCGGTTTTTTATTTTCAATGATAGATGTTCAGAAAAAAGTTACCTTCAGGAATCTGCCGGATAATTCTATTCTCTTCGTAAAATCTGAAAATCAAAATAGAATATATAACAAATATTTGAACCAGAGATCAAAGCTTTTGGTTGATATAGTGCTAATCTACAACGCCTCATCTCGATATTTACTGTCTATGGCAACTTTAGAATTTAATAAATTGATCCATCAATCGTAATAATCCCTCCAGAACACGAACACAACATGATATCCAAGAAAAGAAAAAAAATTAATCCGTAGGGCCTGCACAAGATACTGATAATTGTTTCATCTAGGGACTGCACAAGAGACGGAAACTGCCTGAATTAGGGCTTCACGACTCAAAGTTTTAGCTTCGGGTAAAATTGCAAAAATAGAAAGCAAATAAAAGGCAGGTTTGAGATTTTTGCAATAAAGCGTCGAAGAAAAAATCTGAAGTGGTAATTAATGTTGAAAAAGAAAGTAAAATTAAGTTACCCAAAATAATATCTCATCTGTCTCCAGCTCTGTGCTCTGTAACAAACAATAAAATTAGTAAACCAACAACCGGCAAAAATAAAATTCTTAATGGGACTGTACGCGTAATTTCAAGCAAAAATGTTAACGCCCGATTAAGAACGGTACTTTAATATCAATATTGTGGAAGATATTGTTAAAGGTGTTCAAATCTGATATATGTTTTCCTGCAGTCCGCAAGTCACTTTATTAGTGAAGCCAGAATTGAAACTAATCTGTTGTGAAAATTGTAAATATTGATAAATAATTCATACTTGATCAGACAAATAAGATATCAGGCATTGCCATTGAATATAGGGTCCATAGAAATTACACTTACACTTTACAGTCCCTGTAATAATAAAACAGAATTTACCTTATATTTTTTAATTGTTTATAATTCTCCCACAGTTTACCCAACCGACCAATATCCTGAAAAATTAAAACATTTAAAAAAATATAACTTGGACAAAAGTAATTGCAGGATCGGGTATCATCATTAAATCAAATCAAATCGTTATAAACCCGTTATTTGTAATGATATATCTCTGTTCTGAATTGCTAAATAGCTGAGTTAATTTATTTTTCATTTATAAATTTATTTCTTTAAATAATTGATCGACTTTTGATTTGTTCATGCTTCACCTATTCTAATTAAATTCAATGATTTATTGGCTTTTTTACTAGTTTTTACTAATTAATTAATTGATTAAAAATAAATCTGCCAAATGTCAATTGACTGATCACTTGATCTATTAGTAATGATAATTGATTTAAAATTCTGCTAAATGTCAATTATCTGATCACTTGATCTATTAGTATTTAGTAATGATTAATGGATTTAAAATAAATCTGCTAAATGCCAATTATGTGATCACTTGATCTATTAGTAATGATTTGTTGATTGATTGATCATTGAATAATTGATATTTTAAAAATTACCTAATTTTCAACATTTGATATCAATAATTTAAAAATATTTAATAACTGATTTTGTTTTTAAATATTAGATTGATTAATAATTCTTGATTTTGTATCCTAGTATTCATTAATTTTCAATACTTGGTTTTGTTTTCAATAATTGTTAACTTTCCAATAATTGATTTTGTTTTCAATAATTGATTAATTTTCAATATTGATTTTGTTTTCAATAATTGATTAATTTTCAATATTGATTTTGTTTTCAATAATTGTTAAATTTCCAATAATTGATTTTGTTTTCAATAATTGATTAATTTTCAATATTGATTTTGTTTTCAATAATTGTTAACTTTCCAATAATTGATTTTGTTTTCAATAATTGATTTATTTATAATTACCTCCAAATAAAATTTACCGATACTTTCATCTTGCCACCGGAAACACGGATCATTCCTGAATATTAAACATTTTTTATCTGAATATTTTTTCTTACCATTTTTATCTCAATATTTTTTTCTTAACATTTTTATCTTAATATTTTAATATACTTGCAATGAGAAATCAAGGAAAGAACGCCATGGTATTTGTTTCTAATATTTTAAGAAAAATTTGGAGAAAAAAAATTTTTATAGATAAATAATTTGTCTGCATACATTTGTCTTCAAAATAATCATTTGTCATTTGCAGTAATTTAAAGTGACCCTCCATGCAAAGATGACAATGCCCGATTTACTACGCTACCCTACCCGTAAAAGCTTTGTCAGGTCAAGTATCCACATTTTGATCATTCAAGGGTACCGTTGTAAATCGGGTATTGCAATCTTTGCCAGGAGGGTTATTTGAAATCAAGCTAATATTAGTTCCTTTAATTTGATTTTGTTTGTAAAAAATACAGGAAGAGATTCTTTCTAACTATTTTAACAAATTGTTTCTAAAATGTAATTTAATGAAAAACCGGGAAAAGATGACAATAAGTGGTCCCAGCACGTGACAAGAATGGAAAGGTATTTGCTGTATCTTCTATACATATATATATATATATATATTAAAGTCTGCACAAATTGTTTCGGCGTTGGGGAAGGCAGCGCCTAAAACTTGATTTCTTAGTGGTATATGTTATGTAAAGGGTTACCCACAACGGATGAGACTGTAAAGACGACCTGAAACTCTTTAAATATGACGATCCCAAGATTGCACTTTGTCTCAAATGTGGTCTTTTTAATAGTTCGCCAAAGTAAGAAACATGTTTACAGTTGCAGGGAATCATTAATATAAGGAAACAGGCAGTATAAATTCCGTACAGTCGTCTCTGAAGTCTCTTTCTTCGAGGGTAACCTGTATCCGTGAGAATATGAATATAAAGAATGAAATCCCTTGTTACCTGTTAAATAATTCCTTCATGAACTGCCAAAGCCATCTATGTTTATCAGACGGAATCTGTTTAAGTCTTGGATATCCCTGGACAACAAGAATAAATCAATAAAAATGGAAAGACGACCTAGAGAACCTTTAGAACGCATGTTGTTGTTACAGGGATCGTAAGCGTAATTTCAATAGGCCTTCTATGCAAAAATAGCAATGCCCAATTCACAACGCTACCTTTGAAACCTTTATCTGATCAATAGCGGGGAAAATATTGTCGTTTTCTAAGGTAGTGCTGAATTCTGATAATTCCTTTATTTGTTCCTGGAATAGAAATTTGCAATTCCCTTTAGTAGAGAAACCACACTTGAAGTTTACCAGTTCTCAAAATTATTAACATTGATATCTTATCAGAAATAGCTTGTAAGGGTACCATTGTGAATAGGGCATTGTTAACATAAATGTCACTTGAAAATACGCAAACATTCTCTTTAAACGTCGACATTCACATCAGAACATAGCTGGTATGCACTAAATCTTAAATATTTTAACACATCTTTGGTAAAAAAAGTATTTAAAATATTTCCAAGAATACCAGTAAAAAAAATTCAACCAAAAAGTATTTTAGAAATAATTTTGTCATTATTGACGAAAAAGTTACCTTTGTTAATGCTTCCGATATATTGGATCCACTGAAAACGAAAATAATTTTAATTTTATAAAAAAATTTAAAAATTTGTAATTTTCAGTTTTTTGTTGTTTTACTCACATTTTCATTGAGACCTGGGAGTAAGGAGATTGCGCTTGATGACTAGTTGTTCTAAACTTATCCTAAAAATACAATTTTCAATATAGGTTTAAAATAATCGGAACCTTCTAGAACCTCTTTTGATAGTTTGTCTAAAACAAACTAGCAACTTATGCCTAGTCTAAAAAAGCAGTGCTTAGGATCCATTTAATTTTGATGCGGATTCGGATCCGGAATCTGGATCCACTCTGGAAAAAAATGGATTCGGATCCAAATCCGGATCCGGATCATTTCTATAAGATTTACTGAATCCTTTTGACAACAAAAAATAATTTTCAAATTTTTTGTTTTATTTCTTTCGCATATTTTTATCCTAAAACTTGATGAACCATTCAGAAATATTAAATCTCTCTTTTTTTCAAAAGTTCATATTTTGGTTTTATGAGTAAAAAAGGTGTTTTTTGCAGTTTTTGGTTGATATTTTACCCCTTGGATCCGGATCCTAAGCTCTGAAAAAAAGCATACTAGAATTTAACACGCGAGGCATTTACCTCAAAATCTATGGTAAAAAATTTGTCTTAATATTATGGGATGACCGTTCTATTTTTAAAGGAGGAATGGGAAAGGATATAACACGTGTTTGCGGTTTATAATTGCTAAATAAGATTCATAAGGAATCTGGTTTTTGAAAATTATAAAATAATAGTAAATAAAAAAAATAATAATGATGTCTTTTAAAAGAAAAGAATGAATACAATAGATTCGGATCCTTAGCATGAAAAGTTCAATAAGATTCACAATCCATGAATTCACTATATTCACTTAAAACACTTCTGAATTCAAGATTAATGGATAAAAGAGGAATGTAACAAATTGAAATTTTTAGAGGGAGAGAAACAACTTAGTGCTTCAGAAACGGATTAAGAAAGCGATTTAAAAAATAATTTAATTTTCATATCTCATGGAGAAAGGAGAAAAATAAGAAATTCATAACGGATAAAGTTGGCGTAAACAACTCAGATAAAACAACACCTGAATATTAACGGTTGTGTTCATGTTTGTTTGCTGAGTAGAGGGTTGGATCTGGACTTGAACACCGGGAAAAGGTTGCTGAACAGGCTGAACAGGTTGAAGAGATTGTTGAACAGGATGAATACTTTGTTTGGGAGCCAGGTTCTGCAATAAATACTTTGGAACAAGATTGGGAGATTGTTTTGGCGCCAATTTAATTTCAGGTTTATTCTTTGGTTTGGTTTGGAGGTTGGGAGAATGAGTTTGGATGTTTCGAGGCTGAATTTTGAGAATCTGCGATGAGTTTAGAGGATCAGGAGGCTGTTGAGGCTGTGAGAATGCTACAAGAATTCGTCCAGGATTGGATTCGGGATCTTAAAATAAAAAAATGTTCAGCTGAAATGTAGATAAACCAGACATTGATATTTATTATTATTAAATGTTTATCAAAATGTTCAAAAGGGAAGTTTGTTAATTGTCCAATGTTCATATTAGTTTATTTTACTAAAATACTACGGAGACCTTTTTCAAATGTGAAGAACAATAGATGGTATAGGGGAAATCAGAATTAATCGATTGAACTCTGTATGAGAATAATATTATGTATAAATAATATTGTTCTCTTCAGTAAAGAGAACCAGAAAACTGTAGAATACGAAGACGACATTAAACAGTACAGAAGTGAATTTGATGTTGTTACGAAGCAAATAGCTTTACTAGTAAGTTATTAAATCACTAAGTGAAATGGGTCTGTTTACACTGCAATTGCTGTGCCTCATGTTCTATGTACTATATAAAGTCTAAACTTGAGTCTAAAAGTCGACTTCCTATTCCAGAGTTTTCTGGTTATCACTGTACTTAAAGCGTTTTGTCTAAAAATTTAATATCTTATTTTTTTGTTTATCTTTTGATTTTTTTCAGGATAGAGTATGATAATATTTCCTAAAACCGACAATCTGCAATTTTTTTAATTTAGTTCGAGATTGCTCTACATTTTACACCTTTTGAACTGTTTTAGAATAAGTACACAGTAAAGAACATCTCCCACTATTGAGTATTAAGAAAGGATTCTGTAAAGAACCTCGACATGGACCCCCCAGACCGCAGCAAGATGAGAGCGTCATTACACAAGATGCCACCTACCCGTTCCATCCACGCCCCCAAACATCGAGGTATTAAAAACAGAGGGGCATGCCAAGAAACAAGTAAAACTGATAACCTTGCAATCTGTTAACTGTAGCAAACATTTTTTTATCAGTGGTTTAGTATTAATATTTTTAGTAGAAAAGCAAGAATGTTTAATAGACATAGTGTGAACTATTGTGGCAGAAATATCAACGTTTTGATATATTTCATTAATTTTTCAAAAATTACAAAAAGCTATTCTTACTACTTTCAGAATGAAAATTGATATAAAAAAAATTATTAAAAAGAAAAATTTCACTTAAACATATTCCTTTGAAAAGATATTAAAAATTCATAAATTTTCTTTACAGAATTTTATATACCAAACCTTGTGTACTCAATGATACCAAGTGAACTAGAAGGGTGAAATATTCGACAATGTTAACTACACTTTACAGCCAACCAGGACAGGAGCTAGATAATTATGTCCACCTACTGCCCCCAACCTCCCACCAACTTTTCCCAGCCGAGGGCCGGGAGAAGAAGTGGTGCTAACCGTTGGCTGGTATTATTAGATTAAGAAAACTTATTTACCGATAAATACAGTTTCATGGTTTGCAAATCCTTGATCATCTGTCTTTGGTTTAATAGCCGGTAAAGGACCGGATCTGTCCGCCGTCGTTCTTATTTTACCCGTTCTCCGCCGTTTTCCACTACTCCGCTTCTCCTGAAGCCACAAAATGTTATACGGATCCTGATCTTTGATATCTAATAAAAAAGGATTCGGATCCGGCTCACCCATAGGAATTTTTTTCTAAAAACTTTCATATTTGTTTCTCTTCAATGTTTCTGATGAGTAACACTTGATGTTAAAGTTTTATGAAAAAAGTTTTTTTGCAGTTGTATATTTTAAAAATAAAAATAAATTTTAAATAAAAATAAATTCCAATTTTACAAACTAAAATATATAATATTTTAACCTGTGTATCAGCGAGGACCACCTCTTCACAAAAATAATCTGGGCAAAACTAAAAAAAAATCATATTTTTTTATCAAACAATGCATTTTTTCATTCAGGAGAAAGCATGAACAGATAGTGTTACTGAAACNGGGGGGGGGGGGGTCGAGCTGAGAGAGAAGGATAAAGAAAAACAGACAAAAATCGAGAGTATATATTTCCCTGAAAAAAATACTACCTAATCCCCCTCCCTGTTCAAACAAAAATTTTCCTCAGTATTTTAAGAATATGTACAATTAATTCTAAAGGTTTTTTTCTTGCCGAATTAGGGATGGGGGGGAGGAGGCCACATAAAAAAAATTCGGTAAAAAATACCAAAAAGGAGAGGGGGAGGGGGTTAATTTCTTAAAATATATATCCCTAATAGAAGATTACAAACCTGAGGTTCGACAATCTGATCTCGGGCAAACAGCTGAACCTGTCGTCTTCGAACAACCTGCTCAGTTAAATTTAAATCGGGGAGTGCTTTTAACCGGGGAGTTCTTTTAACCGGGGAGTGCTTTTAACCGGGGAGTGCTTTTAACCGGGGAGTTCTTTTAACCGGGCAGTGCTTTTAACCGGAGAGTACTTTTAACCGGGGAGTGCTTTTAACCGGGGAGTTCTTTTAACCGGGGAGTTCTTTTAATCGGGGAGTTCTTTTAACCGGGGAGTTCTTTTAACCGGGCAGTGCTTTTAACCGGAGAGTACTTTTAACCGGGGAGTGCTTTTAACCGGGGAGTTCTTTTAACCGGGGAGTTCTTTTAATCGGGGAGTTCTTTAAATCGGGGAGTGCTTTTAACCGGGGAGTTCTTCTAACCGGGGAGTGCTTTTAACAGGGGAGTGCTTTTAACCGAGGATTGCTTTTAACCGGGGAGTTCTTTAAATCGGGGAGTGCTTTTAACCGGGGAGTGCTTTTAACCGGGGAGTGCTTTTAACCGGAGAGTACTTTTAACCAGGGAGTACTTTTAACCAGGGAGTGCTTTTAACCGGGGAGTTCTTTAAATCGGGGAGTGCTTTTAACCGGGGAGTGCTTTTAACCGGGGAGTGCTTTTAACCGGGGAGTGATTTTAACCGGGGAGTGCTTTTAACCGGGGAGTTCTTTTAATCAATGAGTGCAAAACGATGTGTTTTAGAGGAAGAACAAAGGGATAAGTTAGCAGAGAAAGTGATAATTTTCTAGAGAACGCTCATATCATTAATCATTATTGTACATGCAAAAATTGTCTAATTATAGAAGGGGGGGGATTACAAAAAAAATTCTTTAGAACAGAGTCAAGCATAAATTCCATAAAGGATTAAGTTATTAATTTTTAAACACAAAGATTAAACTACCTGAAAGTCTGAAGAATCCTTGGCAGGCCGTGAAAGCAAAACTCTAAATAGATAGATCAATCAAACAATCAATCAATCAATCAATCAAGGTGTTTTTCTTTATCGCCGAGGGATTATACACAGCGTGGCCCAATAAACATGGGAATTCAGTGACGAATTCGATATCGTCTTTTTAAATAATTCTTTGATTTAGTATAGTGATACCCACTGAGAAAGCTGTATTGTGTAAAAGTTACGTCTGCTATGTTTGTTTATGTTTTGACTGTATACGGTTGTACTTAACAAGAAAATTGCAGTAAACAAACAGAGTAAACATGTCCGTCTTCACAGTTCATCTTGCAGAGACATTATAGACACATCTTTGCAGTCTTTTATCGTTTTCATAAAATAAACTCTAGCAGACATAATAATATTATGGCTTTTGGAATTAGGTATTACAATGCTAAATCATAACTAAGACGATATCGAATTCGTCACTGAATTCCCATGTTTTTTGGGACACCCTGTACCATATACGACGGCTTTCATCAGGAATAAAAAAAACAGAAAAGACCAAGTTCGGATATTGTAAATGAAAATTAGTCATAAAAATTCAGGAATTTTAAAATCAAACAATTTCTTCCAATTTCATAAATTTGCATGTAGCAAATTTAAAAGGTTGAGTTGATGCTTTTTTTGTCATTTTCATTTCAATATCACGGAAATAATAAATATTTTTTGCGTATTCACTCCCAAAATAATATGTACTGTCCTCGAAAATTCATTTAGTTTCCAGTAAAATGTTCGTGCTTCACAGACAAATAAAATCTTTTGGAGTGCAGGTCTTATTTTTCAAGAAACAAAAACATTGGAAAAATTTAATTTTACCTTTTACTTTTGATTTGCTGGATTCTCCATGAATCTAAACATTTAACATTTAAAATCATTTTTTAAAATTAGAAATCAACTTTATTTTCCCGGACCGGTGATATGACCCGGGACAATAAAGAGGATTTCAAATGTGGTTATTTGATACATTTCAGATATAGTTGAGATGATAAAATTTGAGAATTTGATTTAATTGTGTGCTTACTTTCTTATCTCATTTTTCAGGGGTGTATGACAGGGGGGGATGGCAAAGGGACAATAACATTTCATAAGACAAAAACAGTTCACGGTTAAAATTATAACAAAATTATAAAAATTTCATTCTACAATTGTTTTTGCCAGGGCGTTCCTCTCAGAATTCCAAAACAACAAAACTTCTTCACCCAACCCCGGCTCAAATCCTTTGCAGAGGTGCAAAGGATTTGAGTTTTTGCCACAAACTCAAATTTTCTAATCCCTTTATCTTTACAACCGGATATATCAAACTTAAAACATGTTATCTGACATAGTTCATAAATACTGAAGATCTACGGCATCTGGTTGAAGAAACACAGGGCTTGAAGAAAAAGAGTTTGTTTCAAAAACTCAGTTCCTTAACTATTAGAATTATATAAATAACATAACGTACCATCTTCTTCATTTAACTCATCAGTTTCACCAACAACCTTAATGGGACAGTAAAGGGAAAATGAAAGGGGGTATAGGCTGAAAGCTAATCACTTTAGCTCTTGATCGCGACCCATGAAAGTTATATCTGATGTTCCTGTCTTGAGAAATTGATATAAAACTGTGTTAAAATTATACGAAAATTCATATATGTAAAATTTTGAAAATCTGAAACTTAAATCACGTGACCAGAACTATCACCAATGGCAGAGCAGTATACTGGTCACGTGTCTCCGCCTGTATCACGTGACCACTTTACTGCACTGCC
>NW_019396334.1:135959-228787 GCF_000591075.1 Eurytemora carolleeae | reverse complement strand
GGGGGGGGGGGGGGGGGTTAACAATTGAACATCAACAGGCATCTCTTTTCATTCTTTTAAATACTTTTTACCCAAAAATTTATTTACTATTCCTGAAAATCATTTATTTTCCCTAATTCATGGCAAATAAATTCTTTAAAAAAAACATATAAATAATGGGAGAAAAAATGATTTACAAAGGGAGAGGGGGGAAATTTACATGATTTTTCGAGAAAATATACACGTACCCCTGTGTTGATATGTTTAACGTTAATACTGTAAATGTAGGTTTCTATATAAGTTACTTTCAGTATTTCTGCTACAGACAAACTGCAGGAAAATGAAACTTTTAATAAAAACGCCTGTATCTTCCATTTTATTGATAAGATAAAGGTTGTAACTGTAAGGGTACATTGGGCATATCTAAATAACACGTTGTAGAGCGCAGATCGTAGAAGGAGGGGGGGGGAGGGGAGGTAGGAAAATAAATGATTAAACATAGGGTTTATAATCCTAACAAATGCTGAACTTACTTATAAATATGAATTCATCTCCTCCGACGATAAACACATTTCCTGAAGAAAAAATATCAATTTCAGACTTTTCATCTGATCATGGTCCCATGTAAATAGGATTCGGATTCTCTAGATCTTCACTTTTATAGTTTCATGAATCCATTTTTCGCTTAATCAAAAAGCATAAGTATCCTTGCATAATCTGATAGTTAGTCTCAAGTTTACTAGGACGGACCCCGATCATTTGAATAATATTTAGAGAAAAATAGGGTCAGTTATGCAAAATCAAGTGAATTTTAGGTCGGTAACACACAGGTCGATGGGTGCGTCCTAGTAGACGGTTTTTGTACATGACCTAGATTTTAACAACAAAAAAATTTATTTTACATTATTTCAGGTTTAGGTTAGACAATTTCAGGAACGAGCGCTGCGGCAAGGACAGGCCAAGGGGCCGAGCGCCGCGACCAGGACAGACCTTCAATTCCAACAATTTTCAACAAAATTAATATATATTTATATATAGTATATATTTAGAGTTAGGTCAGATTAAGACACTTTCCGGACCGAGCGCTGCCGCTAGGACAGGCTGGGGGCCGAGTGCTGCGGCCACGGGTTAGGTCAGATTAAGACACTTTCCGGACCGAGCGCTGCCGCTAGGACAGGCTAGGGGGCCGAGTGCTGCGGCCACAGGACCAACTTTGTCCATGTGCGTCTTTTTAAATCTACCTAAATATTAATAAAAAAATGATGTACAATCTTGATAGGAGGAGGGGGGAGGGGTAGTGTCAAAAAATCGTATAAAAGGAAATTACCCAGGTCGATTACCCATGAGTCTACTATTTGTTACTGTTTGATTGCTTATCCTTTGTTGCTTTGACCACCCTAAGGTCGGTTACCAAAGCATTACCCATATTTTACCTTGTTCAGTTGATTGTGAATCTAAAACTACTTCCTCATCAACTCCTTCATCGCTGAAAATATAAACTATATTTTCCTCTTCTGTCGTTAATTTTGTTTCTTCTTTTTCATCTTTCAGTTCATCTTCTTCGACTTCAATTTCTTCTATCTGTACTTTCGAGACCTTTTCTTCGTTTTCTTCTTCCTCTTTCATATTTTCTGAAAAAGACTGTTTAACTGATAAATAAAGTTTTTTGGAAAACGCACTTTGGCAGGCGTCTTCAAAGTCGCTTGGTTGAAGCACAACAAATCAATTTATTTAAACAGAAATTCTGATTAAATTAATCCTTGTTTTCTGTGAGCACTTAGCAGGTTAATGTTTACGCGGAGTTTAGCTGTGGCCGAACTTTGAAACAAAAGGTTGCGGCATTCGAAATCAGCTGTTACAGATTTTATTGACAGCTTAAAACAGCTAGGGTTAATTATCAAAGGTAAAGAAAAAAATAAGGGGATAAAGAGCTAGGGAAGAAATTAGGTAATTTCCTAGGAAAGGAGTTTTATTAAGAGCCTGATGCAATTGTTATTACTGTGCTTGGGGAAAAAAAGAATTCTTAATTTAAATATTTCATAAAGTAATAACCGGAAAACAATGGAATAGAAAGACGACATTGAAGCAATACTCAAGAGTTTTGTTACCAAGCAAATATTTTTTCTATTAACTTGGCAAAAGCTTATTGAAATGGGTCTATTTGTACCAATTGCTATGTCAAATGTTCATTGAACTACCTCAAGTCCTACTTGAGTTTAAAAGTCGTCTTCCTATTTCAGAATTTTCCGGTTATCAGTGTAAAAATTCATTAAGCACGTAATATTAAGGCGGTGCTATGGAAACGCCTCACCATGGAAATGCCTCAAAAACCATTAAAATCCACTTTTGAGGAATTTTCGCTTTATTTTAGGAAATACCTCAAAACTGGAAAAGGGTGAGGCATTTCCGAATATTTTTGAGTAGTTTCCCAATCATAGTCCCCCTAGCAAAAGTCCTAGTTGCGCCTCTGAATCTCAATATTTATAGTTGAGGTGTTTTTCTTATTTTTAGGGGTTTCTGCACATTTTTTAGGCGTTTCTGTTTTTAAAAAAAAATTTAAAAACTTTATTTAGTTGGGGTGTTTCTTCTTTTTTGAGGCAATTCCGCATATTTTTGAGGCATATCCGTTTTTTACAAAATCTTTAAAAACTTTATTTAGTTGAGGTGTTTCCTCTTTTTTTTGAGGCGTTTCCGCATATTTTTAAGGCGTTTCTATTTTTCCAAAAAAAATTTTTTAAATTTATTAAGTTGAGATGTTTCCTCTTTCTTTTGAGGCGTTTCCGTTTTTTGGTCTGGTGCAGGGGAGTACGAGAGCTTTATAGGGGGGGACACCTTAATTTGTTGTGTGCACACCCCTAGAAGATTTTGTGCCGGGCCGCCTAAAAATCCCTATTTTTACAAAATTACTGATTAGTTTTTTATCTATATTAAAGAATCGTATATAGCTTTCATAATTAGGCTTTTCTTGGTTTAGAACAGAACATATATTTGTTGATTGATATTTGTAAAAAATTGAAAGTAAAATATGCAAATCATTAAATCTCATGCTGATGATACTACGCACGTTATTGCTTCTTGCAGTTTTTTTAATTATCAGTGCATGTATCCTTTAACTGAAGTATAAAAAGAACTTTAAAATTTTATAACTCGGTAATAATTTTTTGCGGGTTTGCCTTATCACAATCTCGAAAAAAAAACTTGTTTGCAAAATGCAGTGATAAAATAAAACAAGAAAAATTATGATTTCTCCGATTAATTTTGTTTACAGATTTTGAATATTTTGCTACCTATAACAATGCACTCTTCAAAAATGTTATGGTATATTTTGTTTTGTTTGGAGTTTGTTTTTAATCTTTGTGACAGAAACAATCTCAAGAACTGACCCAGACCTAAATATAATTTCAATAAATGTGGAACTAACATTTTCTTTTTTTACTCTACAAAGGTTAGGTCCATCACCATCACCGAATTTTAAAGTTATGGTATTTGTTTCTTAAAATGACCCGAGATAAACCATGCATTTCTAGAAACAGCCGAACAAACACCATACATTCTCAAAAAAGCCCATTATAAACCATACATTCTCAAGTAATGGTTCAATATAAACCCTGCATTTTCTAGAAACAGTCCACCATTCACTTATACATTCTCAAAAAACGGACCGATATATAAACCATACATTCTTAAGAAACGACCCAACATGAACTCTACATTTTTAAGAACCTGCAATACAAACCACAAATTTTCAAAAAACGGTTCGGTTCGACATAAACATACATTTTCATGAAACGGACAAACATAGACAATATATATTAAGAAACGACCCGACATAAACCATACATTTTCTAAAAAAGATCCAACTTGCACCATACATTCTCCAAAAACGGCCAAATATAAACCATACATTCTCAAGAAATGGCCAAACATGATCCCTACATTTTAAAGAAACAGCCCGAAATAAAACATACATTTTCTAGAAACGGTTTAACATGCATCTTAAAAAATGCATCAAAAAAACGTACCGATATACACATGAACCCTACATTTTCAAGAACCGACCAACATTAACCATACATTCTCTAAAAACAGTGCAACATAAACATATATTTTAAAAAAACGGCCCAACATACAACATTTATTTTTAAGAAACTGACTGACATAAGCCATACATGTTCAATAAACGGCTAAACATTATCCATACATTTTCATGATTCAACCTGACATAAAACATAGTCTCTTGAAACGGTTCGACATCAATGGGTGCAATAGAAAAGACTCATTAACTTTAATTTGATTTTGAATAAAGATATTTGAGATAAACATTTATATTTTCAATGTTCCTCAGTTTTCAATAATTCCTAATCTTGATGTTTCTTATTTTTAGATTATTCAAGTTCAATGATTTTAGAGTTCAAAACAGCTGATTCACTAATGCTGGGCCGGAAAATCCTTTTAAAATATTTTAGAGTTTAGAAAATCTTTAGTAAAAATATAACATCTTTTATTCTATTCATTGTGTACTGTAAAGTCTAGATTGTTTTAGTCCTAATTAAAAAAGTATAACGTTCCATAAAATATGGCCAGGAAACTTTTAACATATTTCAAAATTAGAATGTTTGATTTAGAGATTTTTGGAAAATCAACACAAATAATAAAGTCGACTTTTATACCTTTTTTTACTGGTTAACAAAAATTTTAGTTAGTCATTGCATGACGTCCTACCCTAAACCTCTAGCACCAGACTAATTAATGTTCTCTTGCAAAACTTTTGATATGATAAAAAAAAATGAATAAAATTATCAAGTAAAATAACAGATTAATTTTGATTGTAGAAAAATTCGAAATGTAAAAATCCAAAAATAATTCAAATTTTTATTCTCTACTCTCGGAATCTAGGCGTGAGATTACTATTTTGGTAGACAGCTGTAGACAGCTGGTGAGAAAGCAGGATGATGCACAGCTGTCTATCCTGACAGCTTATATATAGGAAAGCTGACTGACACGGCTAGCTGGGCTGTATCCTTAGTGGATAAAGAGATCATGTCTCGATATAACGGTTCAGGAATATTTATTATCAATAATAATTCAAAACAAAAGTTACATCCATGACTTGTGAAAAAAGTTTCAACTATACGCTAGAATATCTGCAAATATATTTTGAAAGGATTCAAAGATTCCCTAATTCAAATAATGTGCAGATGTGTTTATATTGCCTATGTTTACAGTGTATTACACGCCCACATCATATCCCACAAAATTACCAATAGTTTTATTATTTCCCGCCATTTTATTTAGAAATTTTATTACACAACTCCCCTTTTCTAAACCTAAAGAAGGCCCCTACAGTGGGACAGATACAACTGCGGAATAGGGAAGACGACTTTTAAACCAATTTTTTGTGGATTCGATGTTGAAAAAAGGAAATAGTTTTATCAGTAGCTTTAAAATCAAATTGTTAAGTAAAATGGGTCCGTGTACACTGCGCAATTGCCGTAGTTTAAGTTTCTTCTGACAGGGGTCTTCCTATTCCACAGCTATGTAGGTCCCATTATAGAGTAATAGGTTGATAACCAAGCAATGACAAATTGAACTTTGATCCTAACAAAAGAGAAGATTGATAATTTTTTTTGTAATTTGCTTTGCATTTGAAAATAAACATTGTACTGTACTGCAGCTGGGTCCACTTACTCATCGTACAGAAGCCCTTATCTAGATTCATACACTTCAAGGTACATATAGTGATGTGTTTCCTGCCTATACTTTCTTCCAGGATGAAAAGTTCAAGAGAAGTAATAATGATAATAATAATAATAATAATAACGTATTTCGACATTTTAAATTTATATTAAAGATATATTTTACAATTGTATCGAGCACTAAAAGGTTTGCGACTGTTATAAATCTAGCCCTGGTACATACACATTGAAATGGTTAAAAACATAAAGATTAAATAAAACATAAAATAAAAACAGAAACATAATAAGATATATGAACAATGGCGCTGCAATATTAAAAGCAAACAAATCAGAAAGAATACGAGCAGGGAATAGTGATTATAACATGTTTTATTCTAGCTACAGTAGTCCCAACTACAGTCTGCCCAGTTATGAGTCTAAATTTGAATCTTTAATCTCTAGAACAGATGGAAAACCTAGGAGTAGAGCAGGTATAGTCAAGATTAATGAATATTTAATCTCTAGATTAGTCAATATTTAATCTCTAGATTAATAAATATTTAATCTCCAGATTATTTCGTGTTTAATATTTAGATTAATCAATATTCAATCTCTAGATTAATGAATATTTATTTTCTAGATTAATGAATATTTAATCTCTAGATTAATCAATATTCAATCTCTAGATTAATAAATATTTAATCTCCAGATTATTTAGTGTTTAATCTCTAGATTAATGAATATTCAATCTCTAGATTAATGAATATTTAATCTCTAGATTAATCAATATTCAATCTCTAGATTATTCAATAATTAATCTCTAGATTAATGAATATTTAATCTGCAGATAAATCAATATTTAATTTCTGCTTCTAGATTAATGGATATTTTTTCTCTAAATTTGAGATATTTTAATCTCTAAATTTATTAACATTTAATTCTAGATTTATTAATATTTTATCTCTAAATTTAAGACTATCTCATTTATGGATTAATGAATATTTAATCTCTAGATTAATAAATTTAATAAATTTAATCTCTAGAATAAAGAACTTAATTTCTAGATTATTTATTTCTCTTAATATTCTTTTTTTAGATAGTTTAACCTTTAATTTCCCGTGAAGGACTTTTTGTCAAGCGAAGAAATGAGCCGATTTGATTGCCGCGAACAGATAAAATCGGAATTCCGATTTTCTTCATTACGGATAATTTCAGTGCAAAGTTTGCTGTGAAAGTAATTTTATAATATTTTATTTTCAAAATTTCATCATTTCTGCTTTTGAAAGCTGAAAATTTTCTTTCAGCAGAATTGTTGCCAGCACATGTACAATTTGTTCTTTCCCACTGAATAAAAGTAAAAAAATCTAAAAAATTTCTAAATTCCAGAATGGAAATAGAAAATTTAAAAATGTTTTGTTTAGGAACATCTACAAGATATGATTACCTGGCCTCCTCCTCCAATAAATATGATTATCCCTCAACCATCTCCTCCCACTCCTCCTACTCCTCTAACTCCTACTCCACCCCATCCTACTCCTCCTCCTCCTCATATGCATCCAAACCATCATATTCATCCACTATTGCCGATGCCGACGATTTGACGAAGTAAGTAAATGTCATAGATTTAGAATCGGGAAACTATGGAATAGAAGACTCAGTAACATGTTCGCCAAGTTCAAGTTCGCCTTGTACACTTTCACCTAGTACATGTTCGCCAAGTTAAAGTTCGCCTTGTACACTTTCACCTAGTACATGTTCGCCAAGTTCAAGTTCGCCTTGCACACTTTCACCTAGTACATGTTCGCCTAGTTCAAGTTCGCCTTGTACACTTTCACCTAGTACATGTTCACCTAGTTCAAGTTCGCCTTGTACACTTTCACCTAGTACATGTTCACCTAGTTCAAGTTCGCCTTGTACACTTTCACCTAGTATATGTTCGCCTAGTTCAAGTTCGCCTTGTACACTTTCACCTTGTATATGATCGCCTAGTTCAAGTTCACCAAGAAAATATTTTGCCTAGACAACATTTCGCCTAGATAACGTTTTGCCTAGACACTGTTTGCCTAGATCACATTTTGCCTAGATAATATAAGAGGGTAGTTTTTGTTTAGATTTATTCTTCAAATTATACTTAACCAGTGTTTGGAATAAAAAAATACGAAATTTTTTCTTTAAAATTTCGCAACTTTTTTTAGTTCAATTCATTTATCTGGCTTCTGACATTGATGTCGACATGACGTTCTTAATTCATACAGGGAAAATTAAACAAGGCAGACATGACATATCTAATAGATGAAAACCTATTATAATAAAGTGATCATCATGATCGGGCTGGGAGGAGAGCATTGAGGATTTGATTTCTATTTATAGAGATAGCTTGATGTCATATTATTAAGAAAGATCAATTATTAATTACAATTGAATTTTTAACAATATAAATTAAAAATTCAAGTTAGTAATATGTAATATGTACATTGAAATAGATATTGAGATGTAAAATATAAAATATATTTTTCATTTTGAAGGAGTTATTTTGCTAAATATTACAACAAAGCCGTCCCTGATGCTTTAAGCAAACAAGAAGAGTCCAGGTATTATTTTTTTCAATCCTTTTTTGATATTCTTAAACATGATTCTTTTTTTGTGTATTTTCAAACAAATTACTTCTATTTTTCTAAGCAATTTGGTATTTTGTGGGTGTAATTGGGGAAATTGAGATTAAGAAATTTGCTATTAGGATTTTTAAAAGAATATGAATTTAATACGTAGAGACCTCATCATAATAGACAAAAATGACATTCCAATATAATTTACAGTTTTCCTTATCAAACATGATGATTATAAAACGATGCAATGAGCGCATGTTTGATCCTTGAAGCTATAAAAAAGTGGGATTAAAATAACTTTACAATTTTAAGATAAATTGTCTTTTTTCTATGCATGTGTAAAAAATTACAAAGATATTTTGACAGTTTTGGATTTTTGTAATTTAGTTTAGATTCTAAACCAAATTCTTCATATCTCCGATAATTTTGAAAACACAAAAGAGTCAAAAAAAAAAAAGTTTTAAATTACTATGATTATTGTTTCAAGAATTGTATCTGAAAAATTATGTTTACAAATGATTGTCCTATAAGAAGACGACATTCTATGTTTGTCAAGAATTAATCATGTTTTGACAACTGTATCTTCATAAAAAAAATAAAAATTTTGGAATTTAAAAATTATTTATTTATTTTAGTTATCCTCGCGCTTCTCGGGCTCTATCGGTTTACCTGGATGATACGTCGTCTTCCTACTCCCCTGCACTTGATGTTAAACCGAGGACGTTCAGGTCTCCAGCACGCCATTTTTATTTAGAGAAAGGTTTAACTACGAATAAAAGTTAAGGGACTGTGATCATAATTTCAAGTAACTTTCTATTTATTGAATTACCTGTCTAATTTATTAATAATTTTAGGTCTACCTCTGGTCTAGGAGATATTACAGAGTTCTTGTGTAGGTCTACCCTTGTACTAGGAGATATTGCAGAATTCAATTTAGGTATACCTCTGTACTAGGAGATATTACAGAGTTCTTGTTTAGGTCTACCTCTGTCCTGGGAGATATTACAGAGTTCTTGTTTAGGTCTACCTCTCTATTGGGAGATATTACAGAAATCTTGTTTAGGTCTACCTCTATACTGGGAGATATTACAGAGTTCTTGTTTAGGTCTACCTCTGGTCTAGGAGATATTACAGAGTTCTTGTTTAGGTCTACCTCTGGTCTAGAAGATATTACAGAGTTCTTGTTTAGGTCTACCTCTGTACTAGGAGATATTACAAGGTTCTTGTTTAGGTCTACATCTGTACTTGGAGATATTACAGAGTTCTTGTTTAGGTCTACCTCTGTACTAAGAGATATTACAGAGTTCTTGTTTAGGTCTATCTCTGTACTAAGAGATATGACAGAGTTCATGTTTAGGTCTACCTCTGTACTTGGAGATGTTACAGAGTTCTTGTTTGGTCCACCTCTGTACTAGAAGATATTACAGAGTTCTTGTTTGGTCCACCTCTGTACTAGGAGATATTACAGATGTTTCGCTACTTAGTGATTTCCCTAAAGACCTAATATATATACCGTGTGGTATTTCTCAGGATTGGATCGTAAGACTCCCTTCTCTCAACGCTCTTCATAATAAAAAGGAAGATAGTAAGGTTCCGAACGTTTATTTCTCTGAGCCTTCAATCTAAACAAGTTTAATAAACCCACAGAAAAAGCTTTGAGTGACAAATCATACAACTACAATAAATAATTCACTCAGGCATTAAAAAACTGTGGCTAGGAACCAATAAACACATATACAAATATCAATCATATTATAATCAAACCGACAAGCATAAATATATATAAAAATAGTTACCACAGTGATCCCAGAATTCTGAACACGGCTAATACTTGCAAAACGAATAAACATATACTGACATAAATTAGTTACTATTCCGCAAGAAATCTTGCGTCTGCGCAGTCGGACTGTAAACAGTTCCTAAACTAGTTCTTTCACAATACATTCCGTACAGATCTTCAGGGAGAACTCAGAAATACCCAGGGGTGACAAGCAGACTTTCTACACGCAGCATGGCTCGCGTAACAACAGAGTTCTTGTTTGGTCCACCTCTATACTAGGAGATAAAAGTTCTTGTTTAGGTCTACCACTGTACTGGTAGATATTACAGAGTTCTTGTATAGGTCTACCTCTGTACTAGGAGATATTACAGAATTCTTGTTCGGTCCACCTCTGTACTTGAAAATATTACAGGGTTCTTGTTTAGATCTACCTCTGTACTGGGAGATATTACAGAGTTCTTGTTTAGGTCTACCTCTGAGAGATACTAGGAGATATTACAGAAAGTTCATGTTTTGGTCTACCTCTGTACTGGGAGATATTACAGAGTTCTTGTTTAGGTCTACCTCTGTACTGAGAGATATTACAAATTTCTTGTATAGGTCTACCTCTGTCCTAGGAGATATTACAGAGTTCTTGCTTAGGTCTACCTCTGTACTTGGAGATATTACAGAATTCTTGTTTAGGTCTACCTTTGTCCTGGGAGATATTACAGAGTTCTTGTTAAGGTCTACCTCTGTACTGGGAGATATTACAGAAAGTTCTTGTTTAGGTCTACATCTGTACTAGGAGATATTACAGAAAGTTCTAAGCGATTATCTCGTCTTCTCTCAACTGATGACGACGGTAACAATTTTGTTAAAAGGGAATGTCAACAAATATTAAGTACTACTCAGACCTTTTTAAAGGGACTGTCGACGTAATTCAAAGTGACTGCTTGTTGCGATTCACAACGTTACCAGCAAAAATCCGCAAGAAAACTTTCAGAGAGAACCCAAAAGCGGATTTTTTTAATTTCCAGAGAAAAAAGTATAAATTTTACATTTTTGGTTAGACGGAGGCTTTAAAGTACCTATTTGAATCAAGCATGTCACTTTTTAAGTGGAAGGACACCTTAAATTACGTTTAATGTTCTTTAAAGAATTGTCATTTGGGATTTACAAAAGTAACCATACATTCTGTTCCTAAATATTGTTCAGTCAATATTTAATCTTAACGTAAGGAAACAATATTTCTTAAATCTTATGTTAAAGGAATTGAGTCTTTGACACAATCTCAAATTGTCTTATCTAATCCGTATATCCATGCAACCTGATGTTTTAAACATTTGATAATTTTAAACTTAGATCATTTTATTCTAACAGATTACAGAGTTCATAGCAAGGTTGTATAAAAAGGTTAGTTACTCTCGATGCGCTCCAATGTACGGAAAATGTCGTCTAATAAGATTGATACACAATGTGACGTCACTGATTATAGAGGCGAGAGTGACGTCATATTGGGTATTTATATATCTATCTTAGGAGACGACATTTTTCGTACCTTTGAGCACATCGAGAGTAACTTACCTTATTATACAACCTTGATTCATATAATTTCTACAACATTAGGTTGCAAAGATATTGGTTTAAGAATATCAGCAGTGTGACGAATACTTAATTCCTTTGCCTAAAAATTATTGTTTAGAAGGGTTGAGTAAGCTAACAAGAAGAAATAGTGTTGCAGCTCCGAGATCTAGGTTTCTTGACAGGTTTGTATAAACCCTGGTACCTAGGGTTACCCACAAAGGATGAGACTGTAAAGGCGGTCTGAAACTCTTAAAATATGTCGATCTCAAGGTTAGATTTAGGCGTGTTGGTTTAAGTTTACTCTTCAAAAAAAGAAAAAGTTGCAGGTAATTATTTATATTCAGAAAAAGACAGTTTAATTTCCGTACAGTCGTCTCCTAAGTCTCATCCTTTGTGGGTAGCCCTGTATTTATCCTACATTTAGGGCACTGTGATCTTGGTAGGTTACATTTGTTGCAGAATACGTGCTGGTTCTACTCTAAACCGAGTAGTCCAGACTGAACTGTACGACTGAATGCATTTACAATAGATGTTGTACTGGCTCGAATCATGTAACCATACTCATAAACCATACTCATGAACCATACTCATGAACCATACTCATGAACCATACTCATGAACCATACTCATGAACCATACTCATGAACCATACTCATGAACCATGGTATGATTTAAGGTCCGAATTTTCGTTCAAGATTAAGTGGATCCATAGTTGGATCTTGAAAGTATGAAAAAGTAGAAATTTAAAATTTGAAGTTATTAAATTACAATTAAAGATTTATCTTAATATTATCTTGGGAACCTAGCTTTTCCCTGTAAAATTCATCCTGCCTCAAATTGTTAAACCAGGCTAACTACATTTTCATGATTCTATACTGAGTTCTCCAAACAAAAATTAAGGCAAATCGGTCTTGGGATTATGATCGAATATCCAAAAAGACTGACACCAAAAAAGAGATTATTACTTTATTTTTATAGATATATTGTAACCCCTTTAGTCCTCACACAGACCTGGAGCTTAGACATAACCAATGTGAGCGCAATCGCTTGGAATAGGGATAGTTCCATTGATATAACCCCTTTAATTTTCATACGGACCCTGAGCTAAGCTCGGATTGCAAGTAGTCCGGCCAATAAACAAGACAACTTATTAGCTCTTTTGTATATTTCTTTTGGACAAAAAGTGGGGCGGGTGATAAGTTGCCAAAGTGGAGAAATATTTGTCGTTAAAAAATGCCAACCCAGAAAACATGCTTTGAATGCATGTTTGAACATGTGCAAAACCGAAGCCACCGTTGCCCCAGATCCTGGTTTGAATTCAATCCAATAGACATTAATCACGGCTTAGAAGGGGAAAATGGGATCAACTTGGGCTCGTCGCACGAGGCGAATGAAAGGCGGAGAGTCCGTCATAGAGCTCCGGCTTTCCATGATTCATTCGTATCATTTTAATTTGTTCATTTTTTACTGGTAAATACATTTTTTCCGATACTCTGTAGATTTCCTCACATCAGTTTTAAAACTTTAGATTTCCTTTATTTGATACCACTTTTAAATATAACAATATATATTTTTCAGGGATAAAGATGAAGATACAGGATATACAAGATCAAGTGCATACTCAAGATATACCGTGGACAGGTGCGAAATACATTTTCAGGAACAGTCCATTTAAAAATATAATTTTGATTTTCATTCGATGATTAATTTGATTATTGATTTAGGGAGAAAGACCAAGATAATGTAACTTCAAAATATAATGGATATTCACGTTTTGTTGACAAGTAAGATAATAAAAAAATATAATATAATCTCCACCATCTCCTTTTAGAAAACTTAATTATATTTTATTTAGTGAAACTGAGGAATCCAGCCCAGTTCGTAGCAGTTACAGAAGGTAGACAATTTTTTTGTATTTTTTCTAAATCTTGCGGACATCTGAAATTATTTTAGGACTGGATATGGTTAATCTTGAATGCTTGATCTTGATATCCAATGTTGGCACTTTTGAATTTAAGGATCATTGCTTGATCCCTCAATCAAATTTGTTCCTGCAACATATAATAATAATGGGATATTGAAGAAGAATAAAAGATGAATCTTGAATGCTTGATCTTAATATCCAATGCAAGCGCAGTTTTGAACCTATGATCCGTCAGTCAAAGTTGTCCCTGCAATCATGGGATCTCGAAGAGAAATTGAATTAATCCTAAGTACTGCATGATATGAAGATTAATGCTTAAACATGAGATTTAACACAAAAGTCCTGACTTCGGGAAAAAGATATATTTCTTAATCTTCTTATTTAGGTATAGCACTGTTCTTGATGATAGCACACCAACTTATAAACGAGATTATACAAGGTAGGCAGCTCTAGTGAACTTTATTAATTTAAGATTGCTAGGAGGCGCTAGTGATCATTGCTGAAATTAGATGGGCAGGTGGCACTAGTCTAGGATTTTCTAAAATTAGATTACTAGGTAGCGCTAGTGAACTTTGCTAAAATTAGATTAATAGGTAGCGCTTGTGAACTTTGCTAAAATTAGATGCGTAGGTGGCGCAAGTTAGATTTCCTAAAATTAGATTGTTAGGTGGCGCTAATGGTCTTTGTTGAAATAAGATTTGTAGGAGGCGTCAGTTGGCTTTGCTGATATTAGATTAGCAGGTTCCACTAGCGGCCTTTGCTGAAATTAGACAGTTAAGTGGCGCTAGTAGCCCTTGCTGAAATAAAATTTGTAGGTGGCACTAGTAGCCTTTACTGAAATTATGTACCGTCGTAGGTAGTGCCAATTGGCTTTGCTGAAATTATATTAGTAGGTGATGCTAGTGGACTTTCTTGTACTAAGACAGTTAGGTGGCGTTCACGAATTTTGTTGAAATTAGATCGGTAGATGATGCTAGTGGGTTTTAACAAAATACCAAGAGTAGAAATTTCTAGATACATGGAATAGCTGGCACTCATAAATATAGCAAATAAATTTTGAATAAACTGCTCTTGAAAAAAAATGAAAATGTCATTCAATTATGCAATTGCACATATCAAAATCAATGTTAGCCTGACCTAAATGATATTAAACTGCTGATCTATCTTTTAAATAAAATCGTATTTATATTCTAATATATAATTATTATCTAGAGCGTATGGAGGACGTACTGATGAATCCAACAGTTCAGATTCATATAAACAAAATCAGGTAGGAAGATCTAGAACCCTGTTATCTTTGTTTACATGTAAAGTGTACTGCATTTTTGGGAGGAATTTAAACAAACCTCGGTGGTTTCTTATCAAATATGCCGGGGACTTTCAGCCCCTCCTTCTCAGATTATTAATCTATTTTAACCTATATACCCTAACCTGGAATAGATGTTATTATGCAGTGAGAACAAGAAAACGGTGGAAAAGGACGACGACATTTAATTAATAATGAAATGTATTATATGTGGTTACGTACAAAGCAAATAGTTTTAAATGTATTAAGAGAAATGGGTCTGATTGCACTGCACAATTTCTGTGTCTTGTGTTCATTGGACATACTCATGAACCATACTCATGAACCATACTCATGAACCATACTCATGAACCATACTNTAGGAAAAACTACGTTCAAACTGAGCAATAAGAATTGTTTATTTACGTTTCTACCAGAAAATGCAGTACACTTTATACATAAACAAAGGTATGGGCAAAATTATAATGCAAGGAAAGTAAATTGAAGTTGCGTATATTCTGCGTACATGTTAAAACTAGTTCTCTCTTGGCAGAATTTGTAAACAAGAATAGATGCATTAATGTTCGTTTAGTATCCGAGGAGGTTAAAAGCATTGAATTTTGATAATTTTGATAAATCACATAATAGTTTCCTATGACCAGAATATTTCATTGATTTTTATGTGAAAGATGGATCCCATGTTTGGCTTTGACATCCGTCTTGTGTTTACATTAAACCTTCCAGAGCCAGTACACTGCAGTACAAAAGATGCGTACACCTCTGAAATAACTTTCCTTGCATTATAACCTTAGATATGGGGGTTAAATCGTTGGGACAAGATATATATGTTGTGATTGATAACAATAACAACTTGTAAATTTAATGATCGAAACAAGAAACTTGGAATTAAAGGACAAAAAAAAATTACATGTTGTTGCTGAAAACGTAATTTCCAGGTACCACAAACTAAAGACTTATATGCCCGATTTTCAACTGTATTTTCTAAACTATATTTCTAAGAAACAATACCCAAAGTTTTGTTATAAAAAAGTGTTTATTTTTTACCAGCTTCCCGTTATGTCTCTGCAAACCACTTTAGAGAGAAAACTAAATTACAAATTATCAATTTTTATTTAGAAAAAAAAACAAGAAAATTTTGCTTTGACAAAGAATTATAGATTAAATATCGTAAACCAGGCATGTATGTATGTAACTGCAAATGTATGGTTAATTGAAATTACGCCTACAGTCCCTTTAAAACAATAAACATGTGTTTAACATACTTTGTCCTATATCTGTATTCGGCGGAATTGTTACTGGACAAGTTTAGAATTTCATTGATGACAAGATACTACTGATATATGGGGCATGATCTAATTTCATCCAAAAATTTTGCTATTTAACGGAACCCCTTTATTGATAATTTTACATGTCCGATTGTTTGCCGGTACCATTCAAAGCTTTTTTCTGATAAAGTATTCTGTATTCATTTGTTAGGAATCTACAATAGAGGCTTTCTCAATGAAATTGTCACTTTCTCAATAATGTTTTCACTTTCTCAATGAAATTGTCACTTTCTCAATGAAATTGTCACTTTCTCAATGAAATTGTCAATTTCTCAATGAAATTGTCACTTTCTCAATGAAATTGTCACTTTCTCAATGAAATTGTCACTTTCTCAATGAAATTGTCACTTTCTCAATGAAATTGTCAATTTCTCAATGAAATTGTCACTTTCTCAATGAAATTGTCACATTTTCAATGAATTTGTCACTTTCCTAATAATTGTCACTTTCTCAATGAAATTGTCACTTTCTCAATAAAGTTTTCATTTTCTCAATGAAATTGTCACTTTTTCAATGAAATTGTCACTTTCTCAATAAAGTTGTCACTTTCTCAAACTCTAAATTTCTAATCCCTATAACTTTGGAACCTAATGGTACAAACCTTTGACATTTTAAAAACTGACTATTAGCAGAATTCTTAGTTTGAAATCTCAAAGGTCTACGACATCTCGTTGCAATGTTAGAGAAAGAGACGGGTAATCAATTCCTTTGTAAAAATGTTTATCTTATTTTTATTGTATAGTAGAGTAGTAGATATGTACATTATAATGTATAAAGTATGAATATATACATATTATATAGATGTATTGTATTGTATAGTGTAGTAGATATGTACATTATAATGTATAATGGATAATAATGTATAAAGTATGAATATTTACATGAATTTGTATTAATATCTAAATACATCATATAATTAAAATATCAAACAAATCAATTGTACTTAATAAAAAAAGTTTCCCTTTTGTAATAGAAACGACGTTATATTATTTGTAATAATTACATACGAATAGTGTTTGTTGCAGGAAATCAGTTCCTTTGCAAAAAGAAATTAAAAATATCCGAAAAATGTATTCGTGTATTGGTATATCCGACAGGGGAGTAAAATTCACACAATCGCCTTATTCTTCAGTCACCTAGATTTTAATTTGAACTTGACCTAAACTTTTATGTTGCAAATAGATAGAAAGTAGTTAGATAGATAGATAGGTTGGTAGATAGATAGACTGATTTTGACAATGACCCTCATTGTTTTAACCCTATCCACCTCTCACAATCCTTCATGGATGTTTAATAAGAATAGGAAAAAGAATAAAAAAATTATGCTAAAAAGTTGGACACTTTTTCTATACAAATATATAAAGGGGGAATGCTGGAATATATTGGCTTGAATCCAGGCCTTCAGATTCAGCCTCCTACAGGGATAAACTTTTACTCCAAAACAAAAATATTTTTAAAAATGTCTCAATATTTTTTTTGAAAAAATTTAGCTTTGAAGAAAAGTTTTTGTGATGAATTTTTGTTGTTTTGCCCTGAAACTACAGCATTAGTCCTCCAGTCTACAGAACACTGTGTACTCTCCAAGTATAGTTGTGAGATCTGGAGAAATTACATTTCAATGAGTCATCCTTCAACCATTTTTCAAGTTCAAACCAATTTTGAAAACTCAAAAAAAATGTTGTTTTGACAAAAAATTTCAAAATCCGTGTTGAAGCAGACAGTTTAGCTAGACCGTATCCTACATTTTTGTAACTACACTTTTCACAAACGTCGATTTATTGACAGCATAAGCAAAATAAAACAAACGTGATCAATATTTTCATGCAAAAAAATAGTTTGAAAAAAATTCTGAAATTTACGTTTTAAACATAATTTAAGCTTTATTCTATATAGTTTCATTCATGTGATCATATCTTACATTTTTGCGGCTGCACTTATTTTTGCAATTGTCAATAGATAGATAATATAGATAAAAGCAAAAGTGATTCATTATATTTTAATATTTTCATTTATTGAACTGTCAATGTTCTGAGATATATTCTAAGAAGGTGAATAGTTCGAAAATGATGATGATGTAATATTTCGTAGAACAAAGAATTACGCAATTATGCAGGATGGGATAAACACCACACGGCGCGGTGATCTAAAAGTTGCAAGCTCTAGCCCAAAAATACTATGATGAGAATCTTGCCAATTAATTCATAAAAATCAAAGCTGAAAACAAATGCTTAATATTTCTCAAAAATACGCGTCTAAGGCTACAAAAGCTTGGATGAGTTTGTGAGTAAAAATAAAAACATAAACAAACTTTTAAACAAAAACTAAACAATCTATTTTTTTCTAATTTTCAAATGTAAATTTCTAAAGAGAGTTTAAATAAAAGCGTATTCTAATTTCCTAAATTATTTGATCCAATTGCAACATGTTTATTCTAAATAATTGTATTCAGCTATTTTGAAAACACTTCCTTTAATTTGAAAAACTAGCCTTTAGAGCGCTTCACGCTTCTCTTTTAGTAAAAATTTTAGCTTTTAACCGTTGATTCTCAAGCTGCCATTTTTCATCCTTTTAAATCGTATTTTGCGGATTTTTCTTCCAAATTTGCATTTTTAAAATTTGTTTAGCTACATCTTTCCAAAAACCTTCCTTGGGGTCATGAGAGTTGCCACCAAAAAAAACATCAGACCCGATTGGTTCAGCCGTTTTGACGTTTATTGGATACAAACAAAAATGCAGAAAATCAGCGTATATATATAGATTCGGATTGTATTGTTGTGAATAATATGAACTGAATGGACTAGATAAATGTAGATTCGGATTGTATTGTTGTGAATAATATGAAATGAATGGACTAGATAAATGTAGATTCGGATTGTATTGTTGTGAATAATATGAACTGAATGGACTAGATAAATATAGATTCGGATTGTATTGTTGTGAATAATATGAAATGAATGGACTATATAAATATAGATTCGGATTGTATTGTTGTGAATAATATGAAATGAATGGACTAGATAAATGTAGATTCGGATTGTATTGTTGTGAATAATATGAAATGAATGGACTAGATAAATGTAGAATCGGATTGTATTGTTGTGAATAATATGAAATGAATGGACTAGATAAATATAGAATCGGATTGTATTGTTGTGAATAATATGAACTGAATGGACTAGATAAAACTATGAAATGTCAGCAATCCTGGAGTAGGAAAAAGGAGCGAAGAAAGCTGATTCAACAAAATTTAACGAATTTTTCTAAAATAAAAAGATTTAAATTCCAGAAACAATCTGAAAAATTCTCAACAAATCTACTAAAAGGCTAAAATTTCAACGAACTAAAAGAATAAAAAAATATTAAAGTTGTTTCATCAAATGTGTTTACTAACCTAACCAGTAAATTGAAAAGTACTTTTATGTATTCCCTTAGGCCAAGAGTTCAAAACTTGATAGTATAGAGTTTCAATTTTATGGACTTGACAGTTTTCAATGAGTATCAAGTTTACAGAATAGTTAATTTTCAGAGAGTATAAAGTGAATAGACTAAATGTTGTTTAAAAAGTTACAATTTTAAAGAATAATCAGTTTTTCAGAAAGTATTAAGTTTATAGACTGAACAGTTTTCAGAGAGTATCAATTCTATAGACTGGAAATTTTTCAGAGAGTATCAATTCTATAAACTGAACAGTTTTCATATAGTATTAACTCTATAGACTAAACAGTTTTCAGATAATTTCAGTTCTATAGTCTTGAAAACTTTCAGAGAGTATCAATTCTATAGACTGAACAGTTTTCATAGAGTATTAACTTTATAGACTGAACAGTTTTCAGATAGTTTCAATTCTATAGACTGGACAGTTTTTCTAGAGTATGAATTCTATAGACCGAACAGTTTTCAGAGAATATCAATTCTATAGACTGAACAGTTTTCAGAAAGTATCAATTCTACAGACTGGACAATTCTCAGAGAGTATTTAATTGAATAGATGTGAAACATTTTTCAGAGAGCATTCGTTATATTAGATAAAACAGTTTTCAAAGAGTATTAATTAATTAGAAAGAACAGTTTTCAGGCAATATTACTTGATAAATAGATTGAACAGTTTTCAGAGAGTATTAAGTATACAGAATGCCCGTGGGTCGAATCTACCAGGCTCCCACGGTAACGGTGGTACCCCGTGAGACTCCTGTATACGGATATAACGGAATAAAATCCCGCCTCCCTCCTCTAGACACCAGTATCAAACCATTCCATCGGAAACCCAGCAATCAATCAATCAAGCAATCCTCCCCGGCTCCTCAGTTTAAATCCCGGAGTCCAGTTCCAGGAATTAAATCCGCATCTCCTCTTAGAACATTAAAATCACCGTCCCCAGGGAGATGTGATAATGCGGGGTCTAGCCGAAGTGATTTCAGTGAGAAACCGTGTATCAGGGAACCTATCAGGGAAAAAATTATCAAATTTGAATAATAAAAAAACTGATCTTATAGGAAAGGAAAATTACGTAAGATAACTTTTCATTTTTTTATATTAAGAAAGACTTCATTAAAATACCAGTTCAAATCTTTTTGTTTGACTGTCCCTTTAAAAGGACTGTCGACATTGCATGCCCGATTGGCAATGGTAACCTTTAATTATAGTTTCAGTAGAAGTAAATATTTCCATTTACTGTCATAGCGCCGATATCTCTAATTGGATAATGAGCTGAATAGAAAGATAGATGCATGTTACCGCCATGCAATTTCTATTGGTTTAGAATAGACACCAAACACATGGGTGAACCCTGATTGGATTAGACGCCAATGGACTCGGCATACTAGAGTGCTCTTACCTGTTGTATCTCTTTTATTAAAGTAACTTGCGGATTTATGCTGCAAAGGCTGTGAAGGAAAGAAAGGAAGTTTTATACTGTTTAAGATCAAATTTCTTCCTCATTATTGCACGGATAAAGGTGTAAAGGGCACCGTTATGAATCAGATATGCAACTCAGTAAATAGAGGGTTGCTTAAAATTAGTTTTCCGTGCCTTTAAGCAATAAACAAATGATTATTTTTCAACTATATTCTGTAGACCTGGCAGTCAGATTAAACGACGAAGTAAATCACGGACTCCTCCCTTTGGTTCAACACATGCTCCGGGTACTCTCAATACCCGGTCCGAGATCAGGGATCCTGGGACGGGTCGGCTAGGTTCTCCGGGTGCTCATAATATCAGGGATCCTGGGATGGGTCGGGAGAACCTGGAGAATGTTCGAGGAAAATCTTGGTCTCCGGATAATCATGATATTATCAATAATAATTCCACAATTTGCTCAGGAATCAAGGCTTTAACACTTAGACTTAATTATTTTGAATTGTAAATTGTTTAAGTTGTCTGTCAAAAAACTTTAATTTTCTAATCCTAATATCATTGCAACTTGATTGTGAAAACCTTTGATATTTCAAAGGAACTGAGTTTTTGCCAGATTTCTAATTCCTATATCTTTGCAACTCAATGTCATAGACCTTTAATATTTTAAACCAGAAATTCTGTTAGATCAAAGTTTGAATTATCAAAGGTTTACTCCACCAGGTTGTAAAAATATAGGGATTAGAAAATTCGAGTTTGTGGCAAAAACTCAGTTCTTTGAGATTATTTGATTGAACAAAATTGTTGGTTTGAAATATTAAGTTCCCTGGGTTGCAAAGATATGAGAGTTTGTGGAAAAGATTCTATTCCTTTAGAAATATGAATAAACTGGTGTTAATGTTGGTCCAACCACAATAAAGAAAATAAAGCAGATGTTATTTCCAATATAAAATAAATTATGATTAGTGCAGTGTCACAAACCAAACCCAAACATCCGCATTAGCTTTAAACTTTGTAAGAATGCGCCATTATATTTTTGATCATGTTTGAAAGATATCAGCAAAAACTTTAAATATTAATATTCATGACTAAATAAGACCCACGTTTAAAACTTATAATAGATAAAAAGAGATATTTTAAAATGTGGGGGTAAAAAGTTTAAGAGTTGAACAAAAAAACTGATATTTATTTAAAACTACTAAAGCAAACTATAAAATTTAAGTGTTTACAACGTTGTAGAAGAACCTTTGGACAATGCAAGATCTAATCAACAACCAGTTCAGCAAACTTACAACCAATTCAATGGATCACCCCATTCTAATCGATCCCCTCAGTTCGATCGATCCCCTCAAACCAATCGATCCTCATTGTCAAATGGATCCCCCGAACCCGAATCCCCGAAACTCAGAAACGAGAAATTTAACCAAACGTCGGGAGAAACAAGATTTAAGGTTTTAAAACTTTTTTGTCTCATATCTGAGAAATAGCAAAGTTAAACATATCTGTAGATATTTTCTGTACAGATGGAAACTTAATACTGGGGTTTTTTTTGTAGACAAAATACAATACTTAAATTAATTCAATTTATATATATTTTTTTAAGTTCAGAATTTACATCTATTTACTTAATATATAATTATAATTGTATTTATCTACATATAAATAGTAATCTCGTAGTTTTTTTTTGCAAATTAAGTGTACTGTAGGTTCAGGGAGGATTGTAAACAAACGCAATCCTGCTCAGCTTTGTTTACATTCCTCCCAGAAACTGCAGAACTCTTAATTTGTAAACAATGCTACTATCGTGAGTGTATTCTATATATTATTGAATAAATCTATATACATCTTAGATCTACTATACAATATATTTATCCTAAACCAATATTCTTTTAGATTTTGATATTTATTTTAAAGAAAACATGATCTGATATAATACAGAGGCTGACAAATATTTCAGTACACTATCCGGTGCTGAATTACTATAAAATAGTAACGGTCTGCGTGTATACCAGTGAGTTAATACTAAACTTGTATTATATCATCATTTCATTTCATTAAATGACATTGTATTGATGATTATGCTGACCAATCTACAATACATATCGTGTCAAATTATTACTAAAAATATAATATTATTTAGAACGGGGAAAATAGTTGTGAAAAGACCGGGGGTTCTGGGGCTACTGGAGGACTTAAAAACCTAGGAAATACTTGCTTCATGAACTCTGTTATACAGGTATTATTAATAATAATAATAATAATAATAATAATAATAATAATAATAATAATAATAATAATAATAATAATAATAATATTATTTTGTGCAGTGTTTAAGCAACACTAAGCTTCTGTGTGATTTTCTACTGTCTGATGAATATTCTAATGATATTAATAGTAATTCTTCTATGAAGGGTTCATTAATTAAAGGTAATTACTAATTGTGTAAGAAAATTAATATTTTAAGGTAATTTGTCATTAAAAATATTTATCATGAAAGGTATTTTTTAATCTAGGTAATTTTTAATTAAAGGTATTTATTAATTTTGGTAATTATAAATTATAGGTAATTATCATTTTAAGCTAATTTAATTATTAATTAAAGGAAATAATTGATTAAAGGTTATTGTTAAATAAAGGTAATCATTAATGAACGTTAGTTTTTAATTTAAGGAAATCGTTAATTGAAGGTAGTTTTTAGTAAAGGGAAATATTATTTAAATGTAATTTAAGGTAATTAATGAAAGGTAATTATAAATTAAAGGTAGTCATTAATTAAAGTTAATTGTTAATTTAAAGTAATCATTAATTAAAGTAATTATTACAACCTACTCTGTCAAAATAACCTTCCCCATTGTAATCAATCCAAATTTGCCATTTGTGTAAAAAAAAACAAGTTTTGTCTTAAGTGTATAGTTTAATTATAATTATAATGTTCTGATTTTCTTTCGATTTTTTAGCCAGCAGTACAATGTTTGAGTGTTAAGATAGGCTTAGTTGTTATCCCTATATACAAAAAAAAACAAGATATTTTGTTTATTTGTATTTCCTAAACAAGTTAAATGCAGGGAAATGTGTTTTTTATTTCCCTTCACCTAATTAAAAGATTCGTATTTTGGAATAAGGATAAGCCGGACTTACCACTCCAGATATGTCAACACTTAGAATTACAAATTGTAATTTAGGAAAAAAGAATTTGCATTGCGACTTTCGTCCGGGTTAATTGGATGATTTTTAAAAATGGAATCTTGTGAGAAAGCTTTCAGAATTATTTTTAAAGAATGAGTTTTCAGTATATAGCACAGCGAACCAATTGATGTGTGCACGCTCTTACGCAAAAATCTAGCAGTATTTTACCAATTACTCCTTTTAAACTTAAACTAGAAACATGAGCATTGCAATTTTAAAATAAATATGCCTATGGCTACAAAAAATTATTTGTGAGTAGACGAGGTCAAACCAAATAAAAAGGCGCTGCGACACTTTAAAGTCGAAACTGTCTTATATTTTGGTAACCAACTCATATTTTGGTAACCAACTTTCAGAGAAATGTCAATATCTCAGTGGTAGAACGTAAAAACGTCACTCTCTTTAAAGATGTTCCAGATTACCCTAAAATTTGAAAAAATTAGGATGTTACTGAATTCTCCTGAATCAGTGAACAATCCCTTTAATCACATTATTTTCAGCTTTTGCCACGGTTGTGAAGAGTTTATGGAAACCTAATGCTCGTACTGTAGATCCGTCAACTTTAAAAGGTCAATTCAAAATAATTTTGTTAATAAAAGTAACATCAACAACAAATACTTACCTTGCAGATAATAGCGTTATCCCAAGTAGTGAAAAGAAGTCGAGATTTTGTCACAAAGTCCAATTTTCTATTTTCCATATCTTTGCAACCTGATGGTGAAAATATTTCATATATTAAACTTAGACTATTTGCTAATATAGTTTGAATTAAATAAGGCCTACGAAATCGGGTTGCAAAGATAAAGGGACTAATTACTACATAGTTTGTTGCAAAAACTTATTTTTTTTTCGTGATTACATTACAAATAGAAATTGATTTATTTATACTCTCGTTAATTGAAATATTACAAACTATCTTTGGTACAGTTTTAATTGTATGTACATGTTCATTGTACATACTCGGGACATACTCAGTTTTAATTATTGTACATGTACATTGTACATACTAACTACATACTCAGTTTTAATTATATGTACATGTACATTGTACATAATCAGTACATACTTAGATTTAATTGTATGTACATACTCAGGTGCTGTACAGAGGTTTGCTCCGAGGTTCTCGGGGTACAACCAGGAGGATAGTCAGGTTAGGAAACAATTTAAATTTGTCCTTTCATTTTTCCAAATTTTAAAACTAACACTTTGTTGGTTTTAACTAATGGTTTATCTCGATTATCTAAAACAAGGTTTGTTTTCAAAAATTCAAAACGCATCAAACAAGTTTTTTGTAGTTTTTAAGAACGTTGCACATCCCAAGCAATATACCTCCTGGTCTGGTTTATATACCCGCCCATTTCTACCAATAAACCTCCTGAACTGGTTTATATACCCGCCCATTCCTACCAATAAACCTCCTAAACTGGTTTATATACCCGCCCATCCCTACCAATACACCTCCTGGACTGGTTTATATACCTCTCATCTCTACCAATAAACCTCCTGGACTGGTTTATATACCCGCCCATCCCTACCAATAAACCTCCTGGACTGGTTTATATACCCGCCAATTCCAAGCAATATACCTCCTGGACTGGTTTATATACCTGCCCATCCCTACCAATAAACCTCCTGGACTGGTTTATATACCCGCCCATCCCTACCAATAAACCTCCTGGACTGGTTTATATACCTCTCATCTCTACCAATAAACCTCCTGGACTGGTTTATATACCCTCCAATCCCTACCAATATACCTCATGGACTGGTTTATATACCCGCCCATCCTTACCAATAAACCTCCTGGACTGGTTTATATACCTTTCCATCCCTACCAATAAACCTTTTGGACTGGTTTATATACCCGCCCATCTCTACCAATAAACCTCCTGGACTGGTTTATATACTCGCCCATCCCAAGCAATATACCTCCTGGACTGGTTCATATACCCGCCCATCCCTACCAATAAACCTCCTGGACTGGTTTATATACCCGCCCATCTCTACCAATAAACCTCCTGGACTGGTTTATATACCCGCCCATCCCTGCCAATAAACCTCCTGGACCGGTTTATATACCTGCCCATCCCTACCAATAAACCTCCTGGACTGGTTTATATACCCGCCCATCCCTACCAATAAACCTCCTGGACTGGTTTATATACCTTTCCATCCCTACCAATAAACCTTTTGGACTGGTTTATATACCCGCCCATCTCTACGCAATATACCTCCTGGACTGGTTTATATACCTGCCCATCCCTACCAATAAACCTCCTGGACTGGTTTATATACCCGCCCATCCCTACCAATAAACTTCCTGGACTGGTTTATATACCTGCCCATCTCTACCAATAAACCTCCTGGACTGGTTTATATACCCTGATAAAACAGTTTGAAGAGACAAACTCGGAAGCTGAGGAGCTTCTGTCACGAAATCTATTTTTACATTTGACTCTCAACATTTTCACAACTTTTTATCCAACGTTTTTCCCTTGTTCTAATTATTTTCCTCAGACCATTTTTGGAATTTTATCAGTGGAATTTTTAGCAGTAAAGCTATTTGCTTTGTGACAACAACATCAAATGCACTTCAATGTTGCTTTAATATCGCCTTCCTATTCTACAGTCATCTGGTTATCTATATATATATTTGGCTTGTCTGTCTGTCTGTCTGTCTGTTTGTATCCAATAAACGTCAAAACGGCTGAACCGATCGGGCCCAAATTTTTTGTGGGACATCTAGGGACCCAAGGGAAGGTTTATGAATGATCAAAATTTCAAATATTTGTCTCCATCAAAATTCGATCTTCATTAAATTTTGAACATTTTGAAAATCCACGAATTATTTTTGTTTTGTTTTACGATGTACACAAAGAGAACATGTTCACAATTAATTTAGAAGATGGGTAGTTACTGTAAATATGATTGAATTGATTAATTAATTAATAAATTTGATATGTGCAGGAGTTCTTGAGATATTTACTGGAAGGATTACACGAAGACGTAAACAGGGTGACTGTAAAACCTCAATCTATTCATACCGAAATAGATTCTAATCTTAGGTTTTTTACTTTATTAATATTTATAATAATTGGCTACATTTTTTTGATTTTTGATGGAGCCTTGAGTACGTCGGAGGTGAAAAAGGTTAAACAATGTTGGACAATTTGAAATTCAACGTGCAACGCCGGGCACTTAAACTAAAATCATGTTTAACTATTTATACCAAGCACGGATAAAGGGCGGGATAAACTTAGACTATTAAGATTAATATAAAGCTGGGAAAAGCTAGTCACTACAACAGGATTGTATAAAATTAGAAAGTAGTTATTTAGTATGTCCGATCATAGCTCATAAACCCCTTTCATTGATTTGCCTGAAATTTGATCGGGACCCTTGTAGAACCCCGACAATGTGCTAGGTTTAAAAGTTCTAAGTGAAGTAGGTTGACTTAGACAGGGAAAACTGAGTTTCCAAGTAAAGCCGGGTTCCAAGGCTAGTTTTTATATAAAAATATAAAATAATCATGTGTCTACATTAAATGACAAAATTTGTTTTTAAACAATGTAAATATGTATGAAATACCTTCATATTTAAAATACATACATTTCTAAAAAATATTCTATTCTATTTGACAAAAACTGGCTTAACAAAAATAAATATTGGACTAGGCAATTATAGCTTTGAAAACAATACACAATCTAGTAAATTTAGTATACTGTTTATAGACCATTAGATAGGGTGTCACAAAAAAATAATGAATGCAAAATGTTTTTGTAAAACAAATTCTGTCACAGTTGAAAGGAATTAATTAAGTCTTTGCCAAAATCTCTGATTTTTTAATCCCCATATCTTTGCAACCCAAGATATTTCCAACAATAAAAAAATCAAATCAAATAATTAAAGTTTGAGAAAAAAATGTTGTGATTTTAATTTTATTTATCTTGTCAATAATTTTTGCACCCCCTGTCTTGAGAATGTTATATATTGAGGTATATGAAGCATTTTATAGCTTAGTTTACAAAATAAAACAAATATGATATTTTACGATTGTGTATATTGGTTTGTTACCAAACCTTAGGGGTAATTCATTCTTTCATGTAGTCATCCTGATTTTTTTATTTTCATTCATTCATTTTCATTTATTCATTTTCATTTATTTACTTTTATTGATTCACTTTCATTTATTCATTTTCATTTATTCATTTTTATTTATTCATTTTCATTTATTCATTTTTATTTATTCATTTTCATTTATTTATTTTCATTTATTCATTTTCATTTACTCATTTTCATTTATTCATTTTCATTTATTCATTTTTATTTATTCATTTTCATTTATTTATTTTCATTTATTCATTTTCATTTATTCATTTTCATTTATTCATTTTCATTTATTCATTTTCATTTATTCATTTTCATTTATTCATTTTTATTTATTCATTTTCATTTATCCATTTTTATTTATTTATTTTTATTTATTCAGTTTCATTTATTTATTTTTTTTATTATGTTTACTATTATTCTTATTCATGTTATTGTTATTTTTTTATTATTATTTATATCACTAGTGTTATTTTTATCATTATTGATATATATACTTAACTTATTCAACTATAGCAGTGCAATATATTAAAACAATCTGAATATGTATAGATCTCGGGTCTGGATTATTTTCTTTTTAGTTTTTATTATATTATTAAAATTATCATTATTCAATTTCTATATATCTATTTATATAAAGTTGCAATCTCTGTCTTTCTGTCTGTTTGTTGACGGATCATAACTCAGGAACCTGAACCGATTTGCCTCAAATTTTGATTGGGCAACTCGTGAGACCCACGGGAATGTTCTTAGCTTGGTTTTGAAATTTCTAAGTTGAGTGGGTCGACTTTAATAGAGAAAATTAAGTTTCCCGGTAAAATCTTTCAAGTGCGGGTAAACGGCGGGATAAACTTTTTGTAACCTGGGCAGGACTGGGTTCCCATACTTATATACATATATGATTATTATCTTTTTATCCTTGTTATTTTTATTATTATAACATTTTTGTTTTAAAGTAAATTTTTCCCAGTGTTGAGGAGCAGGGAATGGAGGCTTGGAAAAGATATTTGAGACGAGACGATAGCAAACTAGTCGATATATTTGTCGGACAGTTAAAGGTATATAATAGCAAACTAGTCGATATATTTGTCGGACAGTTAAAGGTATATAATAGCAAACTAGTCGATATAGTTGTCGGACAGTTAATTGGTATATAAAAATTGAAAATAATCATTTTTCAGGATAAAAAATTCGAACATCTCAAAAATTCTTGATCTAACAAAGCTTTTGTTGGTATCGTTGTGAATCGCACATGTCAGTTTTTACATAGAAATTTACTGAAAGTATCGTGTTCAGTCCCTTTAATTCTAATTCTCTTTTATTTTCAGTCCACGCTCCGCTGCAGTTCATGTGATTACGAAAGTGTGACCTTTGAACCTTTTTGGGACCTTTCTCTACCTATACCTTCCAGGTAGCTTGATTTCTCTACCTATACCTTCCAGGTAGCTTGATTTCTCTACCTATACCTTCCAGGTAGCTTGATTTCTCTACCTATACCTTCCAGGTGGCTTGATTTTACAGGGGTACCCATAAAACTGTAGAATAAAAAGACGACTGCTTGACTAAAGTTATGAATTCAAATCCAATCTTAAAAAACAAAAACCCATTTTGCGTACTAAGTCGAAATTCAAGGTGTTAAAACATTTAAAAACTCGGTGATGGTGATGGACCAAACCTCTGTAGAGTAAAAAAGTAGATGTTAGTTCCACATTTATTGAAAATATATTTCGGTCTGGGTTGATCCTCGTCAGTTCTTGAGATTGTATCTTCACTTTTTTAAAAATATCAAATATACAAAATGACGTCTTTAAACGCACAGTTTTTTTGGGTTCCATTCAAATGATAAAAAAATAATTCTCTTTTTAAATTTTTAACGATTTGTTGTTGTTAAGATCTGGTGAAATAAGTTTGCATGAATGCTTGGAGAACTTCACTAAAGAAGAAGTGATGGATGGAGATGAAATGCCGGTAAAAACAAATATATTAATCTCTGAAAAAATAATTATTATTTTCCCGTTATCTGCATATTCTACTTTTGTTGTTTGTTCTTAAAGGGAGTGACCGGCTATGTATGGTAGTTGAACTGAGTATGCAGTGTTATAGAAAACTTCTTTCGAATTCATTTGAGACATATTAAATTTTTTAAAGATCTGAAAATCCTGAGCGCGAATTCGACGTTCAAAACTTCTACTTTGTAGGTAGATACGTTAAAAAGATGTAAAATGTAAATTAAAAAGACATGGATGAAAGATTTTATAATAGCATGGACAAAAGGATAATTTTAATTACTAGTAATCAAAACAGTTTTAAAGGGAGTGACCGGCTATGTAAGGTAGTTGAACTGAGTATGCAGTGTTGTGGAAAACTTCTTTCGGATTCATTTGAGACATATTAAACTTTTTAGAGATCTGTAAATCCTGAGTTTAAGCGCAAATTCGACGCTCAAAACTCCTACTTTGGGGGTGGATACGTTTTCAGAATTAGTTTTCATAAATTATTAAATAACGACGACATAAAGTGTAAAAAAGTTGTACAATAAACTACAGACGTCATTGTAAAGGAACATGTTGAGAAATTAAAAATTAATCTTATCATAAAAAAATAAGTAATCTTGTTCAATTATTAGTTTCTAATTTCTCATTATTCTGGTATCTCATTATTCACAAAGATTTTCTGCAGATTTTCTAGAATTATTATTGAAAAGACAACATTTGAAGAATTTAAGAAATCTGCGAATGAATTCAAAGAAAATAAGGAATTCAATTTAATAATGAAAACAAAATAATCGATTTTAGCATTGATTTATTTTGAGAAGTATGTTCCGAACCATCTAATTAGATTACTGTATAATTTTTACTTTATTTTTCGTTGTCGTTATTTCATAATTTAAAAAAAAACTAATTCTGAAAACGTATCCACGCTCCGATCTCCGAACATTTTAACATTTTAACTGTTATGTTATGATTAATCAAATGTGCGGAGGTATAATTCATTCCAGCTTAAATTGGTTATCACAAATAAAAAAGAAATAAAAAATCATATTCAAAGTAAAATAAAAATATCTATAAAATACTTTCCTAGAGGCTTTATCAAAAAATAATAGATAGATAAATAGATTTAATTCTATTAATAAAATAATGTATGTTTAGACCTGTGGTCGGTGTAAAACAAGAAGAAGATGCACTAAATTCTATTCTTTATATAAACTTCCTAAAGTTCTAGTGGTTCATCTTAAACGGTTCTCTCCTACAGAAAAGTAAGATTATTATTATATAATAAAACAAGACATTTATATATATATATATACATATATTATGCCTATAGCCGGCCAAACGGCTGGATCGATTGGGCTAAAAAAATTTGTGGACACTCATATTATAATTGTTCAGGTACAGATCTAAATTAAGTAATTCTGTAACTTTCCCTTTAACATCATTCGACGTTTCCAAGTTCAGGTAAAGAGTTTAATCAATTAATCAATCAATAAATCAAGTAATCCATTAATCAATTAATCAATCAATCAATCAACTAATCATTAATTTAATCAATTAATCAATCAATCATTTAATCAATTAATCAATCAATTAATCATACTAATCAACCAACCAACCAATTTTAATTTAACCACCAAAGTAGCCACTCATGTTTTAATAGCAAGTATAGTAAACTTAAAAACGGGAGCTGGTCCAATATAATTACATAAAAGCCTGTAATATTGTTTGCAACGATTACATTAGTTGAATTTTAAATTTGTGGTTTTTTCATTTGTACATTTTGAATTTATTGAATTAAAATCAGATTTTTACATCAAAATTTCATTTAATCTTGGAAAGTTCTTTCACGGTCAAAATTTCAATAAAATTCCTGTTAAATTGTTGATTCTTTTTGTTTGGTAGTTAATGATTTAATATTTATTAGTTTTGTTAGATTTTTTTTTCAAGTCCTTAAGTATGCTTTGATATGAATATGATCATAGTTCATTTGAAGTGTATTTTATTTTCAGACTTGAATTTTAAATAAACAAAACATTGAGAAACCAGTTTAGATGTTCTGGTTTTTTTTGTTTAAAAATTTCATATTTTTAACAATGTTTTCTTTTTCTTTAGTGATTGTCCTGGTAGATCTACTTATTCATGCTATGCAGTCTCTAACCATTCAGGTACATTTATTTATTCATATATTCATTTATTCAATCATTCATTTATTCATTCATTTATTCATTGTTTCATTTCTTCATTTCTTCATTTCTTCATTTCTTCATTTATTCATTTATTCATTTATTCATTTATTCATTTATTCATTTATTCATTTATTCATTTATTCATTTATTCATTTCTACATTTCTTCATTTCTTCATTTTTTCATTTATTCATTTGTTTATTTGTTCATTTGTTTATTTATTCTTATATTCATTATTCATTTATTAATTTGTTTGTATTTATTTATCATTCATTATTCCATTCACTATTTTTTATTTATAAACCATCATTTCACTCTAATTTATTCAGAAGTTCCTTTACCTCATTCTTGGAAATGGTTAACACTTTTTTACAAAGAAAAAAAATCATGTTTTCTTATATTATATATTTGTGCCCATCTTTATTTTTATATATTATGATTTTAGGAACCCTTTACAGTGGTCACTATACAGCCTACGCTAGAAATCCTAAAACCAGTCAATGGCATTATTTCAATGATTCCAGGTAAAATAACAAAGACGACATATATAATTTTACATCAAATAAATAGTAGACTTGCCATGTTAAAAGGGCAAGTGTATTTCTATGATAATTTCTTGCAAGAAAATTTTCAGATTTTGAAGAATAACATATATTGAGGTATTGTTTCTCAATGAGTTGTTCAAAAGTCGATTGTTCTAAATTTACTTTTTGATTGCAAGGTTTCAAGTATAAAAAAATATTCAAAAAACATTTTTTTGCAGGGTGTCTTCCAGTTCTAGCGGGAGTGTAATATCAAACGAAGCATATCTTTTATTTTTCGAACTACTTTCATAAGTTTTCCGTACACCTCATCTTCTGCCACCTTACCTCATATGATCTTCTGACCTATTGACCTTATGAGTTCCTATAACCTCTGACCTTCAGATCAACTGAACTGATCTACTGACGTCCTCTGTCATCCTGGCCATCTATCCTTCTGTCCTCTTGACTCACAAGATATGACCTCTTGACCTCCTGTCCATCTCATCTTCATAACCATTACCTAACAAATTCCAAATCTCATAAACATTCTAAACTCCTGACTTTTCAATTTAACCTCCTTGACCCCTTAACCACCTTTACCTCTTGACCTCCTAGATCTTTTGGCCTCAATGACCTCTTTGACCTCCCTATATCCCCGTCATCTTTTTATAAATTCATCCATTCAAGTTTTATTTTGAACCTCGATGAACAACCATTTTACTTTTTTAAACTCCATTTTTTATTTTGTGAGCAATCCCATAAATATTCAAATTCATGATAATTATATTGAATATATATAGAATATATAAAATATTGTATTTTTAATATGTAAATCGCTAGAACTATGAAATATACATTATCAATAATTTATCCATTTTTTGCATGACATTTTTGATTTCAAAGGTTAACAGTAAAAATAGAAAACTTAAGTAAAATTATTCACATGTGTCAGAATATTGTTGTTTGTTTGTTTGTTTGTTTGTTTGTTTGTCTGTTTGTTTGTTTGTTTGTGTCCAATGGTTAAACCAATTAATCGGGGACATTTTTTTTGGTTTTAGATAGTTAAAGGGATTGGCCGGCAATGTATGGTGGTTAAACTGAAAATGTAGTATTGTGGAAATTATTTTTTAGAAATCATTTGAGACATATAAATCGTTTCTATTATGTATAACTACTGAGTTTGAGCACAAGGTCGACGTTGAAAATTATAAATTTAGGTGGATACGTTTTAAGAATAGGTTTTTAAAAATTAATAAATAACGACAACAAAAAATGTAAAAAAAAATTCTACAGGAGACTAATTAGTTGTTTAGGAACAGGTTGGGAAAATTAACTTTTATCATCGAATTAAGTAATCTTATTCAGTTATTTGTTTATGTAATTTGACAAATTTGTAGAAATATGCGAACAAATTCGTAAAAAATAAGAAAATAAATATAATAAAAAAAAGAAATAAATGATATTAGCATTGATTTAATGATGAATTTCTATTGATAAATATTTTCCTAAACATCTAATTAGTTTACTGTAAAATTTTTGATACATTTTTCGACGTCGTTAGTTAATTATTTAATAAAAACAATTCTCAAAACGTACCCCATTGGATGATTTTGAACGTCGACTTTGCACTCAAACAAGGTAATTAAACATAGCATGGAAACGTTATATGGGTCTCAAATGATTTCTAAAAAATGTTTCACAATACTACACTCTCAGTTTAACTATAATACATTGCCGTTCACTCCCTTTAAAGATGAAAAACTTTCCCCAGAAAATAATGCAGACCGTTCTCATTTTGAAAATGCACAATTTGAACAGACAAATCAGCGAAACAAGATTTACAAAGAGAAATGGTAGACTGAAGAGCAATGAATTTTCTGATCAGCTTATTGCAACCCATGATAGTGTAAACCTTAGATTTGTCAAACGTTGATTATCGGATTAAATAGAAGTTTTCACTTTGATTTTGAAAACAAAACAATTCTAAGATTAGATTAGTTCACTTTGATTAAATAGAACCAATTAAAATATATATTTGTAAAACCAATTACTTATTTGACTACCACCATACCTCCCCATCCATAAATTACAGTGCATATACAGGGTTAACTTAAAGGATAAGACTGTAAAGACTACCTGAAACTCTAAAAACATGACGATCCCTTGGTTAAATTTTATATTCTGCCTTAGAATGGCTTATCTAATAATTTTTCAAAGAAAACAAGTTTACAGTTAACAGTTTCAGAATATAGAAGTAAATATTTCCATTTACTGATAGCGCCAATTGAAGGATTCATATCTCTGATTGGATAATGAGATAGATAGAAAGATAGATGTTACCGCCATACTATTTCTATTGGTTCAGAATAGACAACAAACACATGACTGAACCCTGATTGGATCAGGCGCTAATGAACTCGACGTAAAGGAGTGAGTTGCAAGAAATTGAGTATATAAATTCCGTACAATCGTCTCTGAAGTCTCAACCTTTGTGGGTAACCCTGTACTTGCCTCTGGAGATGTGAAATTTGAAGAATTTGGGTCAAACCAGGAGATCTGGTTGGAACTAGTGTGCAAGTATTCAAATTAAGGACAATATTATTATTATTGGAAATTCAGACGAGATGAGATCACGAAATTTCCCCCTCCCCCTAACCTCACCTATACCCACCGGGAATTGGGATAGAGGGGGGAGGGAGGGGGGAATTGGGATGTGGTAAAGGGACAGGTATTGGGGTATTGGCCGGGATGGGGCTTATATGTCAGATGGTTAAATTATAAAATTAGACAGATTCTTAAATAATTAATTAGATTTTCTAGATTAACTCTCGTAGACCTTTCTATCCAGTTATCTATCTATCTATTTGTCTATCTATCTATTTGTCCATCTTTCTATTTGTCTATCTATCTATTTGTCGATCATATATATTTGCCTTTCTACATATTTGTATATCTTGTCTATCTTTCTTTTTTTCTATCTGTCTACTTTTCTATTTATCTACTTGTCTATTTTTTTGGCTATCTATTATTTCGGCTATCTTTCTATTTGTCTATATATCTGTTTGACTATCTACTCATCTATCTGTTCAGTTTGCCTTTATATGCAGGGGTCCCCACAAAGAGTTATAATTTAAAGACGACATTGCAGATTTCAAATAGTGATACTTTTAGGTTAAATTCAGGAAACTACCAAGGATACATAAAGTTCATAAAGTTTTAAATCCTCACTAAAATCTTATTCTGTGTGGGTCACCCTGTAAATGTGAATCGAAAAACCAAGAAATTTGTAAATTTTTCTTTCTTCATAATAATTTATTTTGTTCCTACAGCTGTAATGTAACGGAGAGTGCATGTATATTTTCTATTGGTTTAATAGTCAACTAGGTTTATATTTATCAAATGCCCTGTTATAAAATCAACTATCTAAATGTTATACGTAATAATAATGTGCCAAATATAGATATTTTGATTTTATATTACAAAAGCAAATTGATTATAAATATTGTTTTAATCTTTTTTTTCCTGAAACACTTTATTTTCTTTAAGAATTGATAACACGAAACGTGATGGGAAACAAAATGAACCATTATAAATATTCGGAATTTCCGGCCGGATAACCTGCAGACATGGCCGACATATTCCGATATTTCCGGCCGTGGAGACTGGTATAATATAATTCTGAATTTACAAATATTTTTTGCATGACATTTTTGATTTCAAAGGTTAACAGTAAAAATAGAAAACTTAAGTAAAATTATTCACATGTGTCAGAAAATTTCTTTCGGATTCATTTGAGACATATTAAACTTTTTAGAGATCTGTAAATCCTGAGTTTAAGCGCAAATTCGACGCTCAAAACTCCTACTTTGGGTATATGATTCTAATTCTTACGGATAAGACATTTATCTAATTTTGATCAGTTCCACAGATATAGCCTTACCCTGCACAGTACTCATTGCACTTTGCTCTTGATAAATATATACTCTTAGAGTTATCTACTCTTTTGCTCTTAGAGCATTATTATACAATTAGTTTCATGCAAGAGCTTTAAGAGCCAAACGGATTTTTATAGAGTGTGCAGCAATAACGTGCAATTAGAACGAGTCAAAAAAGACACAAAAAAATTTCAGGTATAATTTTAAACTAAGTAGTGATAGCCAGAAAATATGGAAAGGGAAGACGACATTATAGCAAATACTTTTACTAGACACTTATTTATTGAAATGGGTCTGTTTACATTACACAATTGCAATCTGCAATTGCACAATTGAAATCATTGGACTTTTAAAAGTTGTAACTTGATTCTGAAGGTCGTCTTCCTTTTTCAGAGTTTTCTGGTTATCATTGTATCCCAAAAGGATGATTCTTTAAAGACGACTATTAAACTCTTTAAATTTTCCGATCTGAAAACTGATAGTCTTGATTTTCGGTTTCCGCCCAAAATATAGTTTTATTAATTAACTAGCTACTTTTGCAATGATTAAAACAAACATATGATCCATGAATGTAAGGTACCTTGCATAAAGGTTTAGTTCTAGCTCAATTGCTGAATTTTGATATTGAATTGAGGAAAATTATATAATAAACTAGATAATTTGACAAAGAAAAAAGTGACATAATTGTACATGCATAAGTTTTCAATAGCTGATTTTTTTCAATTGTGTAAAAATTGTTTTTTTTTCCCCTTTTGGCGTAGAAAAATTTAATAAATTTAAAACTCAAAATTCCTATATTTAAAATTTTCTCTTTTTTTCTTATCTCCCAGCTCTTATTTAACAAAGTATGTGGCTTGGGGAATCCCCTTTACATAAATGTGAACTAATCAGCAGTGTAATACACACATGTCATAGCCTGCCATCATTTCGTATTAAATTTAAGATATCGGAATCATTATTTGTGGAAAATATGTTTATATTTGACCAATGTGAGCCTCACTGATAATAACAATTAAAATGACTTCTTTTTGCAATATGTAAATAAAAAAAATTTAGATTTTGTCTTACAAATTTATTTACAGTGATAGGCGATTATATCAATACAATGAAGACGACTTCCCATTTAAATATTTATGTATATCGAGATTTTAAACAGCATATATACACAATCATAGAAGTATCGAAGCTGTCAGTTAAAAAGCTTTTCTTTGATTACTTATAAACTTGTAAATGCTAAAAAAGCTTGTTAACAATCAAAACTTAAAAAGTCGTCTTCATAATTCATTGTATTGATATAATCGCCTACCAATGTCTATCTAAGGGTTAAAATGAGTAGAAAAGTGTCAAGGCAACTAGGCATCGCGTTTCTAATTCCGGGTCTAATATAAAATCTAATTTAAAAAAGATTGTCTTTTAAGTCAGTTTATACATATTTAGAGGTCTCTGAATCAAAGTGAAATTAATTAATTAATTAATTATTAAGTATTTCTGATTTAATTTTGACTTCCATTATATTTTAGGGAGCACTGAGGGATAATATTAGCCTGCACAAATTATTCTTCTTTATTACATACAGGGTGTCCCATAAATGATTTATTTTTATTTTCAGTTAGAATGGGATCTGAGGATAATCAGTTGAAAATACTTAATGAGAAGTATTTGAAGAAATTCATCAAACAGTTCTGGTTGCAATCCATTCCGGAAATATGTGACGAAAAAGACTTAAGTTTAATCGAACCTGTGACTGAAATCCGTGAAGAATCTCCACATACAAGACTGGACCAAATGTCGTCTTCAGAAAAGACGACATCCAAACCGTTTCACAAAACTCACCGTCGTCTTCCATCCTACGGCAACATTAATGCTATATTTGCCAGCTAACGGTCAAACATTCAAAAGAAAACTACATGCAGGAAGAAATGAAAATTCATGTTTGCGCAATTAAAGATATCTTAGTCTCAGATTGTAAATATCTATAAATATATAATTTTGTTCAAAACAAAAGTTTAGTAATTTAATAAATGCATTTGAACAGTCATACCTTTTTTCCCTACAGAATATGATTGTTTAGATTTATATAAGCGTTATCACTTTGCAGTCCTTAGTCGACAGTTTGAAAATATCATTTTGTTGCTATTTGCATTTTTGCCTAGAGCAGAACATGGCATAAAGATTTGTAATAGATATTCTACTTTTTTACTTTTGTGAAACAATTTAAAGGGAGGAAGCGGAAAGGAGGGGTTTTTTAGTTCAAAAACTATACATAAGCTTTTTCATGTTTACAAATAAAGTACGCTTAAATAACGCCATAAAAACACAAAAACATCCTTTGGAAACTTTTCGTGCAAAATTGCGTTTAAAAAGAAATTTTATTATTTAAACGATATATTTCAAAATTGGTGGCAATATTTTGCTTTCAGTTTTTTGACCGACTAAAATCATGATACAGGACACCTTTCAAAAGTTGTTTATATTCGTACATATCTATTTTGAATTTATTGAAAACAAATAAGATGTGTTTTAAAATTTACTAATACTTTAATTGGAAATCGCGGATTTAACAGTTTGCCCCTATTCCAGAAAGGTATTTTACAATTTGACATATTAGAGATAAATTTGACATTGCATTTTCTCTTTTATACTTCTTCATAGGGGCATATGCGCTGTCAAAGAAAAAGTATTAAAAGACAACTCTGTAGATTTAAAGGTTGTTGAATTTAAAGGGAGTGTTCGCGAAAAATTAAAGGGGGTTTAGGCTTACGGCGAAAATTTATTGATGGTTTTCGTTACTTATCTACTTCTATCTGTTGCATTTATAAGGAAAACTTTGGTAAACACGACTCATACCGCGCGAAGAACGTAGCGTCCACACAAATTCAGAAAGTTGCAACATACGACTTGAAAAACAAATCAATTTAATTCCAAACAACCTACCTATTACAACCTATAATCATCGATTTTTTTCAACGCATTCGTATAAAGTTGATATTTCATAATATTTTTTTTTAAAAAAATATTATTTAGCTTACCACTTGTTTTCACTGCTGGTGGTGGATTTTCGAAAATTCCTGGAAAAATATCGTCTTCATTAGGAAAAATCCTCGGAAACAAGAATGAATGTTTCATTTTTCGCGAACACACCCTTTAAGTAGAAAAAAATCGAACGCATCTCGCCCTGAGCCCGCGATTTAAAAGCTTCGGCTCGAGTCTTAATTCCTTAAACCCAGCTTTAAGACCCAATCTTAGACCCAACTCTGACGACAGCTTGTGTCACGTGATTGACAGCTGCGAGATCTTAGGCTCGACTTAAGGAGTTAGGCCCAATGAAAATAAAACCGACCTTGGTTGGTTTTACTGAAGAATAAGGCTCAATGTTGGGTCTTATTCTCATCAAAACTCGGAATGCACCAATTCCAACTATGAAAATCCGCCAAATACAACATTAAACCGGTTTTATGAACTAAATTCTGTTGAAAAATAGATGCAACTTAAATTTGCAAGCCCGAGCCGTAAATAAGGCTCAACAACAGCTTAGACCCGAGTCGTATTTTCTTGAATTTTTTAAATCGCCGGCTCTGGTTAGTCTAGGGTGTACCAAATTTATTATAACTAGCTGAAATGCCCGGCGTGTTGCCCTGATCACTCATAGTTACTCCCATCGTTTCGCCACGCTTGGTCTTAAATCATGAATTTTCAAATTTTCTAAATAAAAATCCACATCGTTTCGAGGAAATCGTTTAAATTACTTACTCAGTGACAAAATTTAAAAAAGATCTGTTGTAAAGAAATGTATTAAATTTTCATGTTTTTCGTGGATTTACATTTCGGAAGAAATATACCGATATATAAAACCAAATAAATCCTAATTTTTAATGAACAATTTCGAGTTATCTCCTCATACTATCTGCGACTCGATTGCTCCAATATTCCGATATTTCCATGAACATTATTTAAGTCGAGTTACTTTAAAACAGATTTAGATATCTTGTTAGCTTAAAATGTATACAAAACAATCGTTTTTTCTCTATTACAGTGAATATAGAAGAGGGGTCACTTGAAATTATGTTTCTAGTTCTTTTAACATTAAGTTAATTTCAAGAACTAAAATCCCAGATTTTAAAAGGTTAATGTTTGAAATAATTTTTAAGATTTTTAATCATAGCATCAAAACTAGGACAAAATAACATCTCAGCTGATTATAACGATTAAAAAACAGATTAACAGTCTTTATTGTTTATTTATAAACAAAGAACTGGTTTTATCACCATCAATATATAATTATAGTCAGCACACTTTCAGTCTTTGATAAAGCACAGTGCTAGGTTAAGCCTAAAACAATTTTATAAATTGCGTTCAATTTTCAGATTTGCTAAACAAGAAATTCACATTTTTTCTAACTTTGATTAACAACCGATTATAAAAATAAAACTGATTAAAATTCACCCCAAAACAATATTTTTGAATATTTTTTTTTACAACAATATCATTGCAACTCATGGAATCCGAGTAAAAGTGTAGATAACATTAAATGACAAATAAGCTTATCACATTTAAGTATAAAACATAACAATTGATTTAATACATCAACTGAAAATAACATTAAAAACACTAAAATAACTAAACGCATAATTTTCATCTGATTTTTTTCAAGTTTATCACTGGAAAATAAATATTTTGTTTTTTTACGTTTACAGTACACTTGAGGTACAGTACAGTAGAGGTACAGTTTCCATTGAATAGAGTGAGTACATAAAAAGCAGTACATAACTACAAGTTGCACTTAAATAGGATTCTTCAGCATTCGCTTACACCTATAATAATAATGATAATGATAATGATAATGATAATGATAATGATAATGATAATGATAATGATAATGATAATGATAATGATAATGATATTGATATTGATAATGACAATGACAATGAAAATGAAAAAAGTTAATTCTCCCCGCCCCCTAGCTCAGGAACTATATTCCAGGAGGGAGATACACCCTCTTCAACCATCCGACAGAACTTGCTATATCTAAAAAAAAAATTTATTAACACTAACAAGTATTTTAAAGAGACACTCAGTCCGACCTTAACTCATTAACCGAAACCGATTTGCCTCAAATTTAGATTGAGGAACTCGATAGAACCATGGAAATGTTTTAAGCTTGATTTAAAGTTCTATGTTGGTTGACTTTTTTACAGAAAGTGTAGTTTCCATGCATGGCTATGTTTCAATGCAGGCAGCTGTGAATAAAATATTAGGATTGATTTAACATTAGTAATATGTTTATACATCGTATAATTACTTAGTTAGAGCAAAAATATGTTTACCAATAGAGTAACGAATAAGTCCTCAAAATAAAAAGTATCTTTACAACTTTTAAAAATAATAAATGAACAAATGGACAAAAGAACAAATGAACAAATGAACAAATAAACACAGGAACAAATGAACAAATGAACAAATGAACAAATGACCAAAGGAACAAATTAACAAATGAACAAATGAACATAGAACAAATGAACACAGGAACAAATGATGAAATAAGGAAATGATGAGATGATGGGTTGATGAGATGATTAGATGATTATATGATGAGAAGATTAGATGATGAGAAGATTAGATGAATAAAAAATTAATACCTGCAATATTCATTGAACGTCATGACAAAACATTTATCCTCTATGCAGGCGACTGATGTGTGGTCCCTACAAGAATATAAATCATTATTTGTTATTTGTTATTTAGAAATAAATTTTGCAAACAAGTTTTGGAAGTCGCCACTCGCAATTAAATATTGTCCATAATTCTTAAAAATAATTTAGGGAATGTTTGATAATTTTGCGCGGCATTTCAAAAACCAACACCACAATATCCACATTTATAATACTTTCTGGAAAATCTAGAAAAAGGCACAAAACCTGTATCTGGATCCAGGTCAATTTTTTCAAGGCGAATCCATAATCCCCAGTATCAAAATGAAATGAATAGATCTTCAGGTTGTCTGCCTATATCTGTGTTATAATACCTGTGTTTGCTAGCAAATACTGCTATGAATAGATCTTCAGGTTGTCTGCCTATATCTGTGTTATAATACCTGTGTTTGCTAGCAAATACTTCTATAGGAAGATCTTCAGGTTGTCTGCCAATATCCGTGTGTTCAGGTCGATAAAACCATAGAATACTCATCATCATTTCACCTAAGAGTAAAATGACGTTGTAATTTCCAGTAATCATCTATTAGTGCTCTTGACACTATTATCTGATCCTTGATTTGGATGATAGTATAGTTATTCCTGCTGGGGTTGTACAAAGTCATAGAGTACAATTGATTATTGGAAAAAATGCCACGCTATAAAAAGACAGTCACGTGCACAGACCCTTAACCACCGCCACCCCCTCCCCCCATTTTCTCTTTCGATAAATAAAATATTAATAATATATAAGAATATGTTGAATAAACAAAATATCTTGTTACATTTTGATTCGACTAAAAAAGAAAATTAGATTTTATGATTGCTTACCATCTTCAGGATTCTCCCATAGAGCTGTCACCTTTGCAATAAATGGAACATCTTTTTTCCTGAATAATCATTTAATCAATCAATCGAATCGACACTTTTTAAATCAATCCCAATTTAATCGGCCAATCAATCTCACATATACTGATAATGATATATCTTCTTTAAAACCCCTTCCTCCCGAATGTACTATGTAGTTTAGTAAATTTATTTTTGCTTTTTCAACATTGAAAACACTGGTAGGTGAATTTCAATTTCTTAACGCCTAATACCCCGAAAATAAGTGCAAAAGTTTGATTTATCATTCAAAGAAATAATCTTAGTCTTGTGCAGCAGATGAAAGACAGAATGAATTAAGGGTAATAGGATGTATAAGTGAAAGGTTGAATAGGTGTAAGGACTAATGAAAGGATGATTGAAAGGATTATTGCAAGGATGAATCGATAAAGGTAAATGAAAGGAAGAATAGATAGATGACATAATGAATGAATTTGAATTTAAAAGACGTCCTTCTATTCCAGAATTCAGAGTTTGCTGGTTCTGACTGTATGAATGATAAAGATATATTCACCTGTTTCCTGAAGCTAAAAGAATACAGTCCTTAATCTTTACTTCTTCATCTCCTTCATCATGCCGCATACACTGGTAGGTGATACGGTCCACAGGATAATCTTCATTCTAGATTAGATTAATATTAATTTATAGCAGTACAGTACAGGAATACATCAGTACAGTACAAGATTACATATGCCGCATACACTGGTAGGTGATACGGTCCACAGGATAATCTTCATTCTAGATTAGATTAATATTAATTTATAACAGTACAGTACAAGATTACATATGCCGCATACACTGGTAGGTGATTCGGTCTACCAGATAATCTTCATTCTAGATTAGGTTAATATTAGTTTATAGCAGTACAGTACAAGATTACATATGCCGCATACACTGGTAGGTGATACAGTCCACAGGATAATCTTCATTCTAGATTAGGTTAATATTAATTTATAGCAGTACAGTACAGGAATACATATGCCGCATACACTGGTAGGTGATACGGTCCACAGGATAATCTTCATTCTAGATTAGGTAAATATTAGTTTATAGCAGTACAGTACAAGATTACATATGCCGCATACACTGGTAGGTGATACGGTCCACAGGATAATCTTCATTCAAGATTAGGTTAATATTAGTTTATAGCAGTACAGTACAAGATTACATATGCCACATACACTGGTAGGTGATACGGTCCACAGGACAATCTTCATTCTAGATTAGGTTAATATTAGTTTATAGCAGTACAGTACAAAATTACATATGCCGCATACACTGGTAGGTGATCCGGTCCATGGGATAATCTTCATTCTAGATTAGGTAAATATTAGTTTATAGCAGTACAGTACAAGAATACATATGCCGCATACACTGGTAGGTGATACGGTCCACAGGATAATCTTCATTCTAGATTAGGTAAATATTAGTTTATAGCAGTACTGTACAGTAAAGTACTGTACAGTACACTGCCATATTGTACAGAACACTTAAGTACAGTACAATACAGTGCAGAGCCGGAAATTAAAGAACGTATCGTTGACCGAAACTCACGAGTTTCCTTTTGGAGTTAATACATTTGCGTAGATTTTAATTTCAGAAATCAGAAAACAAAAAGAGGATGTAAAGAAACCACACAAAATGGTATTTCTGAACACAAATATTGTTATCTACAAAACTACCTGACCTCATTCATGAAACTGGGTTTCATTACGAGACTCTGTCTCGGGCTAGCACATAAAATTACAGTACAGTGCGGTTAAGAAAAAAAACATCAAGTACAATCCAATGAAATACATTACAATTAAATAAAGTACACTAGTTGTACTCAATGATATTCTTTTGTCAAGATTTTGTACAATTTCATCCAAACAATAAAAACTGATAAAGACAGAAAGGATTTGTATCTGTCACATTGTTTAACATGTCTGTATATATCTACACAGTATAGGTATACATTTTTTTAAAGGAAAGAGTGGGGGGGGGGGGAACTAAGCTTTTACATTAAAAATTATCTTTTTTAACTAACACATTTCGAGAGGAAACATTTGTTTCTTTAAAAAAATCCTATCAACGAATTGAGAAACCTAACAAAAATAATTAATTCTTATTTTTATTAAACTATTTTTTTATCTATAAATCTTTTAATTTCAAATATAAGAGAAAATCTCCAATTTCAACGGATTATAATCTATTATCTGATACTGAAGATTCACGTTGAGAATTCTAATTTTTTTTATAAAAACTGTAATGAGATGAAAAAGAAAGAAAATATAAAATTTTTAAGTTTTATTATACATTTGTTGATTTGTTACGACAAGGGATTTCTACAAACTCTGATTGTCTAAATCCATATTTGCATTTGCAACCCACTGTTAGGTATTTCTAACTATTTCTGTTAGGTATTTCTAACTATGAGTTCTGTTAGGTATTTCTAACTGAGTTCTGTTAGATCAAAGTTTGAAATATCTAAGGTTTACTAATCAGCTTCCAAATTTGAGTTTGAGGCAAAGATTCAATTCCTTCGGTGATATTTTTTTTCAAAACCCATAAAAGTTAAAAGAAATAAAAATTCTAGACTATTCTAGAATATAAAATTGAAGAACATATAAACAGATTTTCATGTTATTTTCAGTGCATAACTTGATATCAATCTTTGTTGTCAGTTCGTTGAATTCAAATTGAATTTAGAATTTTCTTCTTGAGATTCATTCTTTAACGAAACTTCTTCCCTGACTTTTAACTCGTAAACTAACTGTTAACTAGAGAAAAGTTTAAGAGAAAATAAAACAGTGCGACATCACTAGTACAACTTTAAGACGTCGTAGCATCTAGTTATTTTGTTTCCGAAAAATGTACGCACACGTATGAGAAAAACAAATTTATTCGGATACATATTAGAAATATTTTAGTTTAAAGTCTCCTATAAACATTTCCAAACAAAAATAAAAAGGATTGGTGAACTCTATGAAAAAAACTTTGTAGTATTTACAAAATGTTATTGAATATTGTCAAAAGTTATGCTTAGTGGACAATTTTTTACAGAAATCACAATTTGTTCGGTGGGATTCAGACTCGGCTTAAAGAGGCTTAGCTCGTAATACATTGGTTTTGAACGGAAGAAAATTGAGCGAAATAAATCTTTATTTTCATCCCAATATTTCATCCTTGAAGAAAGAAGAGACAAATATTAAAAAAATTCTAAATGACATGAAAAAGAAAATGTCATGTCCAGATTTGCAGCAAATGGGTCATATACATCTTATATTTTTAATAAAAAAGTTAATCAAAAATATATTTTACTAAGTTTTTAACTTTTAGTATTTTTAAGAATCCCCAACTCCAGCTGGAGAATTGATTCTAGATGCTCCAAAAATAAAATGGGACATCAAAAGGCAAGTTTGCAACCTTTTTTGAAACTTTTAACAACAAAAATCAATAATAATAATAAACCCTAAATTAACGCGAAAACATGCCTTACACCTTGGGGAATGATATTGAAAAGGTAAAGCTGGGAAACAAAAAATGATTTCCAAGAAAATATACGCCCCTGGTAAACAAAACTTTTTTGAGATGATTTCTTCAACAAAATCATTTCTAATGCTAGGCATCAAACATAATTAGTTTGCCAAAGTCTGGAATAAATTGAGTCTCTAGGTTTACAACAAATTATCAGTTAACTGTAAAATTATTATAAAATTTCATAATATAAAACAAAAATATTTATTATTTCGAGTAAGTTCAAGCTTATTATTAAGCATTGCTGAAAAAATTATGAAAGATAAACAAATCTTTTGAATAATTTGATCTATATTTATATGATAATGGCTATTTACCCCCCAACCAACCAACTCCTTTTTCGTAGACTAAGAGATAATACATTATATGTTCAATAAAGCTGTCATTACCACGGGAAGGGGGGGGGGTACATGTCAACGGAATAAGAAATTTTCATTATTTTTATTTTCCCATTATTTATCAGTTTATCAAAACTTTGAGATGCCATATTCCAGAAGTATCATATTTGTAATTTAAAAAAAGAAAGATCGGTTAAAACTCATGTTAGCTCTAAAAAAAAATGTACATGTAGCTTAAAATTATGCATAAATATAATTGAAAGTTATGACGATTAGATTGTATAAAACCCAGAATATAAAGATGTATATAAATATATGTATAAGTTATGATGTGTATATTGTATGTAAAGAGTATAAAATATTAGGTTTAATGGTTTATATATTCTACATTATTGAACACAAAATAACTTTATACAAAGTAATATATTTTATTCAGAAAAGTTTTAATGTTTCAATGGAATTTAACATTTTCTGCTTAAAATGTTTTCTTATTTTGACGATTTACATTTTTGACAGTTACATTTAAAAATCATAAAAAAAATTTTATCTTAGAAATTCTTGTTTAAATTTTAAAATTTCTAAAAATAAACATTTCCAACAGTTTCTGAACTTTTGAAAGTTTTCAGATTAGCACAACAGTTTCCCCGCAAGAAGTATCAATACACATTTTCCTGTTCTTAAACAATTCATCATGGCTGTTATTTGACGCAGTCTTAGCTGTTTCTTGGAGCATTTTTTGCTGTTTCTTGGAGCATTCTTTGCGTTTTTTTTGAGCCTTCTTTGCTGTTTCATGGAGCATTATTTGCTGTTTCTTGGAGCATTCTTTACTGTTTTTTGGAGCCTTCTTTGCTGCTTCAAGGAGCATTCTTTGCTGTTTCATGGAACATTCTTTGCTGTTTCTTGACGCATTCTTAGCTCTGCTCGGAGCCTTCTTTGCTGTTTTTTGAAGCAATCTCTCCTGTTTCTTGGAGACTTCTTTGCTGTTTTGTGGAGCATTTTTGGCTGTTTAATTGCGTATTCTTTGCGATTTCTTGGAACTTTGGTGTTTCTAAGAGCCTTCCTTGCTGTTTCTTGAAGCATCATTTCTGTTTCTGACGCATTCTGCACTGTTTCTTGGAGCGTTCTTTGCTGTTTCTTGTAGAATTTATGGCTGGCTACTTCTTAGCGCATTCTTTTCACGGGTTTTAATAAATTTCTACTGAGCTTAATTTTAACCATTCTTGGCTGGTTCTAAAAAGCGACATTTTTGCGCATTATGGTTAATTTTGAGCTTATCATGAGATCTTTCCCCTTGTTTATCTTGGTTTAGCTGAGTTAAGGGTGCCCGGTGGGTTGTATTCAATTTAAAGACTGATACATGTTTATACTGCAGTACATATTAAATATTCATATATATATACTAGATACCAGTTTCTCATCCCCCCCCCCACAAACACTCAACAAGATCAGGGGGGAGGGGGGTAAAGGGGGGTATGTAAAGTAGGGGTGGAAGGGATTAAAAATGGAAATAGCATATGGGAGTGATTTTAAAAATAAAATAAAATTGAAATTGAAAGATATGCAAGATTGAATTATCAGGGGTCTATATTTTCAAGTAAATTAATCCCCCCCCTGATGTTAGGTCCATTTGTAAAGGTTTATTCGCTAAATTAAGGAAATTATAATTTTAGGGGAAAATAAATGTATTTTTGGGGTAAAAAGCATCAAATTATGTGAATTGGATCCAATTTTTTTCAAAATTTAACCCCTGTGAATAAAAGAAATAATTGAAAGGAAAAATGAGGGAGGAAGTATATATCACAGGAATGAACAACCAACTACACTCTCAGAAATGTCAAATTTTCATCTAAAACAGTTTGTTGGAGCACCACGCCGGAGCCAAATTTATCGTATTAGCACAATTCGTCAAATGTGTTGAATGACAAATTTTAATTAACAAAATTTGAAGAATATCTTATAAGTTTTTCGCGTTTGCTCTTTTAGATTTTTTTTTGCAATAGATTTATTTTAAATAAAAAAATAGAAAAAGACAATTAAAGATTGTTAAATTTAGACCAACGTACAGTTTCAGAAATGTCAAAGGAACTGACAAACAATTGTAACAAACTCTGATTTTCCAATACATATATCTTTTCCACCTCATGGTGTAAACCTTTGATATTTGACAAACTTAGATTCTTTTATATCATGGGTAGCCATGAATATTGGAAGGAAGGATGATTTGGATTGAATAATTGAAAGGAAAAATGAGGGAGGAAGTATATAACGAAAAGAATGATGGAATATTGGAACGAAGGATGATTTGGATTGAATAATTGAAAGGAAAAATGAGGGATAGGGTTTCCACGAAATGGCTAAATCTTTTGCGCAAAATTTGCGCTATTTTCGCGCAATTTTTTTTGCGAACTTTTGCGCTATTTTTGCGAATGAAGCGCAATGAGTTTTGCGCGGTTTTGCGCAATTTTTTTTGCGCAATTTGCGCAAAACTGGAAATATTTGTTGCGAAAGTTGCGCATGAAACGAAATTTCAGTTTTGCGCAATTTTTTTTGCGCAATTTGCGCAAAATGTAACTTTTTAGGCAAATTGTCAAAAATTGATATTCTAAGCTTAGAATTAAACAACTGAAGATTTATTCCATACATAAAAAAAATATTAACATACGAGTATAATAACGATTATACTACACTCAATTGGTTACTTCCAGTTACAAAAAGTTTAAATTAAGGGACCAAAATTAATAAAATAGAAATTAGAGAGTGTAAAACTTGGCATTATTTTAATCCTATTAAATAATTTCAAGTGACCCTTAAAAGCTTTGCCTAATCAAGTATGAATTATATTCTTAAATTTTTTTGAGGGGGGGGGCAAGGTTGAGGTATGCATTAAGGAATAGATTTGTTTATTGGTTTCCCTACACTGGTGTGTTGTAATACAAGTAAACAATGGTTTATTAGTTTCCTAGGATCGGAGCCTGCAACTTAAGACAGGGTATCCTTATTAAACCCAGTATCAGAAACCCAGTTTCATAAATTGGGTAAGAAACAATTGTTCAGAAAATTTTCTTTTATTGTAAATGCATTTACACCAAAATGTAAACTAAGGGGGTTTGTTCAGCGAACTTCTCTTAAAGTAACGGCTCAAAGCCAAACACTTTAGACAAGGTATTCTCATTAAACACAGTATCAGAAACCTAGTTTAGTGAATTGGTTAAGAAACTTTTGTGGATTTAAACCTTTTTTTCTAAAAATATTTTCTCCTAATATCGGGACATCCTTATACTGCAATCAAATCTAATTAACAGACATCTAGCAATTACTTACATGGAGATATACTTTGGCCACAACTCCTTCCCCCTTCCAGCGCCAGCCTCCTGAATTGACAGGAGGCTCCTTGCTCCTATCCTTCCAGGGGATGAGGGGTGCTCCAACTCCTACTTCTGAACCACGTTTACCTCCTACAAGAGGTTATATATCTAATACTTGCTCTCATTAAAGAAACAGAAGACCGTATTTCTTTTGAAAGAAAATGATGGCAGACATTTTTAATTTATTTTTGTTGTATTTTGTATATTTCCATTCCTGATTCTCTTTTCTTCTTCTCAACCTTCTCTCTTGATACTGATCTTTTACCCACATCTTAAAATATTAACAATAACATTAATGACAATGACAATGACAATGACAATGACAATGACAATGTAGGAATCCTTAAAAGAAATATCTGCCCCATTTAGTTGCTACCTGAACTATAGGGTATCGTTCCAAGACGAGGTTAGGCGAGGTGGCAGGTTTCAGTTGAAGACGACTTCTCTCCATTTCTCCACAGAGACCCATACTCATGCCAACCTGGCCAAATCAATCAATCAATTTACTTCACAAATTGTTAAATTTTCTATTTCATTCTCTTTTTGAAGTCAGAAGTGTTTCATAGTTGCTTTTGTTTTGTTTAAAAGTTATATAATTTTCTTGCATAGTTTTTTTATTTCTGTTACCCTTACCAAACGAAGGTAGAAATTTGAAAAATAAAATTCTCGCCAAAACTCTGGTTTAAGTATTGAAGAAAATAAAAAACACGAATTCCTGGTAAATCTTCGAAGGATTTGAGTCTTTGCCACAAACTCAAATGTTCGAATCCCTATATCTTGACAACCTGATAAATTAAACCTTTGATATTTCAAACTTATATTACTCAATCTTTTAGAGTTTATCGTTTGAAGTTGGGGTGTAAAGATATAGGGTTTGAAAAACCAGCGTTAGCGGCAAAGGCTCAATTCCTTTACTTGTCAATTCTCTTATTAAAGGTGAGCTTTCAAATGTGAATTATTTGCGATTTTTCCTTTTAATTAATCTGATTTTTTTTGTATATTACTCGTTAATTGAAGGTCAAGTTAATTTCTTTAAGTTTGAAATGATTAAAGTTTATAATCACAACTCCCTTTTATTATACATTTTTTTTTTATAAATCTTATATTAAAGCTTACCCGTTGTTTTGACTTCTGGTTGGAAAGGTTTGAAGGAAAAAGTTTAGGACGGTGTGGGGTTGATTTCTCCTCCAACCTTCTCTTGTTGTCAGGTGATCTAACCGGCTTGGGTCCAGATAATTTGGCTAATTTGAGGTCAGGTGATTTGACCGCATCAGCTGCTGTGCGGGCCATAGATGAGGAGATTCTACTTCCTGGGGTACTCTTCAGGGTCACCTACAATTCATTTTCTTTGGATAGATTAAACATTCCAAAGAATGTAGACACAGAATTTCTTCTGAATATATTTAGGGCTCCATCTTTCAGTCCAAGCGTGCCTCAGACATTGTCTGTGATCTATCTAACAAATGCTCCCATTCTCCATCAATTACGAAAACCAATTTGCTGAAGTTTTAACCTTATTTTCTAATCTTAAGATTCATGAAATATCTGTTTAAGCTGTTAACTGTCACTTTAAAAAAAAACTCGTTTCCATCATTACCTAGATTTGATCCAATCGTTGAAATCTCATAGAAAACTTATGCTTGAATAATAATGATTTGAATATTTTCTGTTTGAAAATAATTATTTTTATGCTGATTGTACATTGGAAAACATATTGATATTTCGTTAATTGTTATGAAAATTATATATAATCTGATGACTCAGTTTTTAATTGATTATTGAACTGATAAATTGATTTATTACAGAATTGATCAACTATTTGATTAATTATTTGATAAATAATTAAGTAACTAATAAACTATACTGGTTTGATTGATTTCTTCTGCATTTAAATAGTAGTTCATTTCGTTGAATAATTTGTTTGATTTGTTAATTGCTTAATTGATTGGTTTATAACTTATTTATGCCGTAAACAATTGATACTTTCTCAATATTCAACTGTTAAGAAAATTATATAATTTGATGATTTAGCTTGATTCAATTTTTCATTGATTATTAAACTGATAAATTGATTTATTACTGAATTGATCAAATATTAATGAACTTATTCAATGACTAATAAAGTAATAAATAAACTAAATGGGGCACTCAATTAATTACTGCTTGATTAATAAATTAGCTTATTAATTGATTGATTACTTGATTATAATTACTTTATCATTTATTTGAATTCTTTAAATTGATTGATATAATTTGATTGATTGATTACCTGTGGGGAGAGTACTGGAGGATCTCCATAGTTTAGATTCCTGGCAACCCTTTCTGGAGATTTCAACGAGTTGTCTCCTTGCTCCTGCACGAGCAGAGGTCTCTTCACCAGGCTAGCTTTAGGTTCCTTAGCAGTAGCTTTAGTTGGGCTCTTACAGGTCGGGGTCATAGAGGAGGCCAGGCGGAACAGTCCGTTGGGTAAACCAGGGTGACCAAATCCTGGAAATAAAATAATTTAAAAAAATTAATTTAAAGTGCTAATTTCCTAACAATTTATTTAACAGTTTTATTTAAAATTAAGATATTTCTGTATAACTGTAAACTCAAAATTTTTCTGTTCAAATGGGTGCTTTTCAAAACTAATAATTGCCGACTTGTTTAACTTCCTCCACCCATAAACCTTCCCTTGGGTTCTGTATATTGGAGCAAACGATTTGGCCAGATCGGTTCAGCCGTTTTCACATATTTTTTTTTAATGAAACAAACAGACGGACCGACAAGCAAAGTATTTATAAAGAAAACCCAAATTTGACAACAACAAAAAGACAAAATTGTTCTGAGAGAAAATAAATGTTTTCTAAGAGTCCCAGTGTACAGTTTATATATCATATATTACACAACTATAAAGAATGATTTATCAAAGACCGACATTAATTAGATCTATACATTTATATATATAGAGCTAGCTTTCATACAAATATAAATATATATTGTATATTCACAAATATATCTATTGTTCAACAAATCAAACATTCTTTTATAAAAAATTATAAAAAATATAAATATTTTTTCTCTTATCTTTCTTCTTTCTTCTCAATATTTATGTTAAAGGACAATGAACAATTTTTGTACTTTTGTAAATTGTTTATCACCTTCTTTAAATCAAGGATCAATTAAAATTACCCCTTTTTATAAGTGAATAAACGAAATACAATTTATTCAATTGTTGGATATTTAGATTTTGAGTCTGCCTACTTACCAAGAAATTATAATCATTGGAGTCCTAAAGGAGACCCCGGAGCCACATAATTTCATCAGAGACCCAAAACTTTTGATCAAATACCCGAAAACGTTGGTTGAAGACCTCAAGGGTTTTATGAAAATCTTGGGATCTCCGATAAAAAGCTTGGAATCTACGATAAAAAGCTTGGGATCTCCGATAAAAAGCTTGGGATCTCCGATAAAAAGCTTGGAATCTCCGATTAAAATCTAGGGGTCTCTAATAAAAATCTGAGGTCTCAAATGAAAGCTTCGGGTCTCTGATGAAAATCTAAGGGTCACCGATGAGATGACAGGGGGGGGGTCTCCGATAGTACGCCAAAGATGGTAATTTCTCCTCAAACTCAAAATTAAAATGTATAATAATAGTATGGCAGTACGCCAGTGTTTTTCCCCCGGAATCTTTAACTTAAATTAAGGGAAATCTCTTATTGGAAATGTAAAGTTTCTAAATAGGAATAATCACGCAACCTCTTTGAAATAAATCTCTACGTTTAACAGACTTCAAAGAAAACTGTAACTAGTCAATAACAAAGTGAACCTCCGTTTCAGAAGGGGCATGCCAGATTTTAAATAGTGCCTTTAAACCTTTATCTAATCAATATTGATAAAGAAATAGTCATTCAAAAAGTGTAGAATTATGACAATTTCTTTAATTGTTTCTATAGCAGACATCCAAATGATATTTTTTATAGAGAAACCGCATTTGAAAATAATCAATTCCCAAAGTTTAAAACATGGATTGGTTACTCAACATACCGTATTTAATCAGACTCACTACTTTATAAATAGTGGATCACTTTAAATTACGTCTCCAGTCCCTTTAAAAATCGTTGTTACCTGAGTTTGGAGCATCAGCTATATGAGGTGAAACAGTGGATATCTCCACCATATTCTTCCTTCTTGCTTCATCATACTGTCTGGATATAGGTCGCGGTATTCTTAAACCATCTCCTCCAAACCTTCTCAATCCCATTATACCTTCAGATGCTAGAGAAGGTCTTAAAGGCGATAGAGAAGATCTTGAAGTAGATAGAGACGGTTTAGCAGTTGGTAAAGAAGGTCTAGGTGAAGATGGTACCCGGATATGGGTTGATGATACTGCTGAAGGTAGAATTGATGCGGAACAGTTTATATCTCTATGAGTGTAGTTGTTTCCAGGTTGGCTTAGTCTAGAACTCAACTTATCTGTATCTTTAACCTAATAAAAATGTTCTTCTTCGTAAAACTAAGATTAAAAACTTCTCAAAGTAAATAAAAATATGTTATTTCTGAAAAAAATCTCTTAAATACTATAAATTATTTTTTATTTCCAGCAACTTTATCATTAGAATAGTAAAATTAAATTTACATTTATAATTCATATTTTCGGGGATTCTACCAAAAGAGATTAATCAATCAAAACTTCTAGTTTAATTACCAATTGAGAAAAAATGACAAATTTCTTTTCGCATTGAAAAATGTGCAATGATTTAATTTGCACAGTCGAAATATCAATGAAACCTTAAGAAACTGTATCGATAAAACTTTATAGCAATAAGTGGGTCTTCTTCCTTGGCTAAATATTAGAACATTTATTTCACTAAAATAGGATTGTGGCCTAATTCACCCTCTATTAATAGTCAGACATGTCAGATTTACAATAGTAACTTTTAAACCTTGTCTGAGCAAAGACGAAGAAGATATTCTCACTTTTGTAGCTGAAAATTTAATGCCTGGAATGCGCAAGTGAATTAGAATGTGTTCACTATATACTCAAGTCGCTAAGGCACTCAATATAATAAGGATATATCTATGTCCTCCCTGCTCGTATATAGGTATAAAATGTACCATTGTAAATCGGACAAATCAGTCTACATTTGGAAGGTCATATGAAATTATCTTTTTTTATAATTATATAAATAAAAAATAAAAGAAGAAATATTTTCCTTGGTTGTAACAGAAACATTGTTAAGGGAGAGTATTCTTTGTCTTTCAGGTTTAAGTAACATTTTGGATAGATTTTCAGTCTCCTTTGTATTCTTGTCAGAGATCTTTAGTTTATCTTCCAGCTCCACTCTTCCAGGTTTAGTAGCTTCATTCTTAGATCCTTTTAATCTTTCAGTGGTTTCCTTTCCTCGATCGTTATCTTTCTTAGTATCAATCACAATTTCAGCTTGGACATTGGTGTCTTCAGATGCATCAATGTCTATCACAGGTTCATGTTCAGTCTTTTTCTTTCGTACGTCGCGGAGGGAGGATGGTTTACTCTGGGTTAGGTTGGGTTTACACCTGGAGACAGATTGGATAGTTGACGAGCTACAAGATGATGATATGGAGAGGGACGGATGAGTGGATGAGGATGAAGATGATGAATATGATGAGTTGGATGAATAAAGGTTGGATGAGGGTTGGGATGAGTGTGTGTAAGATTGGATGGATGATACTGGTGACTGAATGTATGTCTGATATTGACGTTGTATCAACTGTTGTTGGAATGACTGTTGTTGTAAGTTCTGATGGAAATGTTGTTGTTGCTGTTGGGGAAGAACAGCAGCCACTAGACCCTGGCCAACAACAGGAGATTTGCCCGTTATGGGACCAACAACCTAAAACAAACAATAATAACATAACTTTTTAATATTGATAAAAAATGAGGGGAAAATTCTTTTTCTCAATATACGAGATTTTACTTTTTATTTAGTGAATATGTGCATGATATTCTTATTTCTAAAAAGTACTTCTATAAGATATATTTCCTTGTCCGATTGTTTAGTTTGTAACCAATAAACGTGAAAACCGCTAAACCCGATTGGGCCCAAATTGTTTGAATGACCACAAATGACCCCAGGAAAGATTTATTCGAATTTCGATTTTTTAAATCCCCGAAAAAAAATTGACAAATCAGCCAAAATATATTTTTTTTTGATACTTTAAGAGAAATTACCGCGGATAGAGCAACATTTTAAAGTTAAAATCAAAGATGGGCGCGAAGCGTCTTAGAAGCCTAGTATGTAAATATATTAACTGCATAAAACATGAAATGAATGAACAATTGAGGAAGAAAATAAAAGATTTTTGGTGGAAACTAAAGAGAATAAAATCAGAGTAATTAAGTGGATTATGTTCAGCTTAGATTACTTATTTATATTTTTTTTAATTTCAATTTTTCTCTGCAAACAATGTTTACATTGATTTAAAAAAAAATTTTAATCTGAAATTATTAATTTTCTTCCTCAATTCAAAATAATCTTATTTCCATGATGTAAACATGTTAGTAAATAGAAATATATTAGTTTAGGGGGATAAGAATAAGAACAGAAAAAAGCAAAAAACTCAGTTGAAGTCCTTAAAAATGTTGTCCTAAAAGTAAGCCTCATATGTAGAGCAGCCGGATGTCCGATTCTAAACGATACCCTTTAAATGACTTTAAATGACTTGCGCATTCATGCTTCCGAGAAAATATGCAGAATTTAACACGTGTTATCATTTTATGATAGAAAACCACAATGTATCTTTCTTATTGTTGCTCGTATAGAAAGTTAAAAAGGACTGTTGTGTATCAGATTCCGCTCTTGAAATAGAAGGACACTGTTTCTTTACACGTTCCCATTTCTATTAGTTTCATTCTGGTTCTAGCGGTACTCTTAACAGTATATTTACTATAGAGTAGAAATCTCTGCAAAGTCTGTTTGCTTAATTGTATTCCATATCAGAACTTTTTAACACCTTGACCGATTTGCCTCAAATTTTAGCTTGAATCTAAGTTGACATCTGTTATTGAAAACTTTTTATCCAGGCCTAGCTGGATTCCCAAACTGGAACTGTATATTCCAATTCCCCTTTGGGGAAATGAAGCATTGATAATATTACATACTTGAGACGTTTTGACACATTTATGGCAGCAGATCCACCGAATACTAAAGAATATTCTAGAAATGCCAAAAATAAATATATTTCTATTATTTATTATAATTCTTTAACATATTTGATGTTGATACATATTCATTCATTGAAAACTAGAACCAAAAATTAATCTAACGGTACCCTTAAGCTTTGTCTAAAAAGTATAAATTATATATCAATGTTATTAATTTTTCAATTGTAGGTTCTGCATACAAGTAACTTGCGTTTTCTACTACAGAATCACACACTTATAAACGTAGAAAAACGACATATCGTCCACATTATTGATCAGATAAAGGTTTCAAGGGTGGCGTTGTGAATCGGGCATTGACATCTTTGCATGGAGACACTTAAAACTACGCGTACAGTCCCTTTAAGTAAACCTGAACCTAAACCTAAACATACAGTGAGCAGACTGCCTCTGTTTTCCAAGAAACCAATCAAAAAATGCATTTTTATTCTAATCATCAATATATCAGTAATCAAACGTAATTTGATCTCAACAAAAACAATTTCTTGAAGCTCTATGCATTCGACCAATTTTAATAAATCAAAACTAATAGAAGTTGAAGATAATTTTAGAAAATTCTGATAAAAAACTTGTTATCATTTAATATTTCTATCATTAAATTGAAAATTTAAAGGAACTAGCATTGTAATTTCATGCCAGATTCACAACGGTACCCTACTGATCTTTATCAGATTAAAAAAGTTAATCAAATTGTCGTTTTTCTAGTATTTAATTCTGACAATTTATGATGTATTTAATTCTGACAATTTATTCCATTGTTTCTTGAGCAGACATCCGCAAGACACTTTAGTTTAAAAAAGTCTAAAATAACCAATTTTCAAAGAGAAACACATGGATATCTCTTCTAGTCTTAATCAGGTAAAGCTTATAAGGTAACCATTGGTAATCGGACACGTCATTCTAAAAATAGGGGGCCCATAAAATTATGTCAACACTCCCTTTAAAAGTCAATAATGTAATTAACGGAAACAAAAATTTTTGAATGTACGAACCGAGCCTCTTTCTCTAACCATACATTCTTTAAATTAGAGATTATAGATTCAACAAATGGGAAAAAATTTAAACTTTCCCAATTATAAGCCAGGTCTGAAAATCCATTATTTTCAATTGGGGGTTTTCTCTCATGTAACTTGGTGGATTTCTACCTTCAATGTTATACTAGATACTAATACTAAGTAAAACAAACAAAGCCTACCGGTGTGAAGCGGAAATGAAGGGTCACTTGAAATAATATCTACAGTCCTTGTATGGATGTCAATATATTTAAATAAGGTTATGTGGTTAATCTCTCAAACTGAACCTTAACTTAAGTTACAAGTTCTGTTTAGGTTTTAGTTTAAAAATTCAATTCCGGGAAATCCAAGATTTCAACTGAGATTAGAAAATTTTCTTATTCAAGTTGATTTTTATTTTATTTTTCAGCAATTCATTGGGCGTTACTTTGAAGTCAGAATAAATTACATCTAAAGGTTTAAGTCGTTTAAAAGTTGAAATAATTTTAACTCTGAAAAAAAACTTTTTAAAAAACTAAATCATTTTTTTTTTCAAAAAAAGATATAAGACTTAAAAAATTGTTCACCAGAAAAAAGGGCAAAAAAAGTGTTTGAAACCAGTTCTTTTATATTGTTAAAAAACAGAATTAAATAAAAAGGATGTTACGATTCTTAATAAAGCCCGGGCAATTACTAATAGGTATAATAATCGACCTTAACAATCTATATTATAAGGCTCTTCGCTCATATATATATATATATATATTTATTTGAATGTTAGCCATAGGCCTAACGGCCGGACAAAATNGGGGGGGGGGGGGGGAGGGAAAATATAGGTTAATAAAAAGTTCGATTTTTTTTTCTTTTTAAAATTCAATTTTTTAAAAGAAAATTTGAAATTTTTTTCTTCAAAATTTGAAAATGTAATGTGTTTTTTTCAACGTTGAAAATTCGAAGAGATCGTTGTCATCAATCCGATACCCAGCAGTTGCTTCCTGCCTGTGCTAGGAAAAGGATCTCCCAAAGCAGCTCCAGGCTTCACAGTTCGGAAGAGCACTGCGTAGAGTTGCTCATGAGTCATAATGTATCCTACAGGGGAGTAGTGAGTGAAACATAGGGGGTAAATACAACAAGTACTCTATCTTCAGCTTGCCTCAGCTGAAAGGAGTATAACCCATGATGGGTATACAAGCCATGCACAACGATACCAGTTTTTTACTTTGCTAGCTGTGTGGACTGGTCTACTGTGGAAGATTCCACCTGATGGGGCTTTAAGGCATCCTGCTCCACATCTTTCATAAGGAGTGCAGTTATTGGTTTCCTTAAATTCCACTTAAGTCAGAATAGACTTTAACAAGAAGGAAAACAGGGAGCAATCCCTTATACCCTTCCTCCTCCAAACCTCCTTATCTCTCCTACCTGCTCCACAACTCGATGTCACAAGAACTATTTGGATAGGCCTCAAAGGGTAGAAACAAGAAATAAGAAGCAAGAAGAAAAAAGAAAATTTGGAAAAATTGGAAGGGAAAGCTCTTGATATTAGATATGGGGGCTTGCAAGACATACCCACCCCCACACACCAAGAAAGTACCAGAAATTATGTTTTTTGATTAGTCAGATGTAACTCATGAGTAAACAATTCAAAACAGAGTTTAGAAAAAAGATCCTCTCAGCTAGTTCTAACTTGTAGCATGGCATACTGAAATGATATCACAAAAAAATCTTTTTTTTCAAAACTAGCCAAAATATGACTGAAAGATTTTCACAATCAAGTGGAACTTGGCTACGGGGTTCCAGCAATTTTTTAAAGATGAATTTGACATTTATTAAGAGTGCAAGGCCTCTCTAGTTTACAATAGGATTGATAATATTGATAAGTAATAAATACAGGAAATATTTTCTAACCTTGTATTTATTATCCTGTTTACCAGATCTATAAAGGGGCTGTAAAACTGATAAATGCTAATGTATGCAGGGGTATATATTTTCAAAAATGAAGGGGCTATTTGGCTCTTACGAAAAGTAAAATTACAAAAGGTAGAATGTCAAAGGTAGGACAATTATAAGGAAAATCAACAAAAGGTAGAACAATCAAAAGGTAGAGTGACAAAAGGTAGATCAGTCAAAAGGTTGAAGGTTCAAAAGGTCCAAATTTCCAATTTTAAAAAGAAAAGTTTTTAAAAATAATTCTACCTTTTGTAAGAGAGCCGGATATTCAATGGAAATAGATTTTAAAAATCATTAAATTTCCTGAAAATCATTTATTTTGACCAATCAAGCAAAAACAACCCTTAAAATGAAGGCGATATCCTTTATACAACGGGTGAAGAGGCTTGGATGATTTTAATTAAAATATTTCCCCTGTGCTAATGGTGGGAAAAATAAAGAGACGTAAATTGTCCGTAATTAATTTTATTAGGGGCGGGGGGGGGGGGGGGGGGGGGGGGGAGAGACTTCGCTACTTTTAAATATCCCCCCAACTCCAACTTTTAATTTCTTTGACTGCTTTGAGAGAATAATTATCAACCCATGATTTTCAAAATTGATGATTATAGATTACACATTTCGAAAAATGCATAGGCGCAGAATTTCTTCTGGGTAGTTTTACGGCTAAGTCTATCAAACCTTGTTTATCCTTTACTAAAAAACATAGGAAAGTCTGGCAGATAGAAACATTGTGGGCTTAGCAACATTAACTCTAACCATTAATTCTCCAGGCTTGGAATAATATAAAAATTCACATTCTCTTAGAAGTTTTACCTAGAATGGCCATCCTTTGAGATTAAAAAATATCAGATAAAATTAACATATTGACTACATTTGCGGGATGTTATGTTACATAACTGTCAATTGGGATAGTAAAGTAAAATATATGTCCCGTTCTGCAAAGTTTACGTTAAAGAATTTGTGGATTTAATTATCGTTATGCATCTTCATTTTCATTCCAGAAAAAAAAACACCTTTGTACCCTAAATGCAATAATGAGTGTATTTTTAATAAGGGTCACTCACAATCATGTTGATAATTTAAAGAAAATATTATAAAATCAGTGTGATATAAATGTAAAATTTAATAATTTTTAAACTAGCTCCTTTTATTTACATTACATTAGGACTTAAACTTTAACATTAAAATTGAAATATGTCGCATAAAGGTGACATAATAGTTAAATTGTAATATAAAATGTATTTAAATGCTTTACTGGATTAATCTACTCAGATTGCGTGCAAATAAGATTAAATGCAGTACTGACACAACATTCAAAAATTTGCAAACTCACTATTGTGCAATTTCCGTCACACGAACTCCTCTCAAAATGTAAAAAAATACTCTCACTTTAAAACTATTGTGTTGTGCACTTAAAACACAATTCAATTTGTTTTCATGCTTTGTTTCAAAGATTAATGAACTTTTTGATATGTTGCTTGACTTAAAGAGAGTGCTCGCGATAATGAAGTGGGATACAGTAACAATGTCTGTAGAAATAGACATTAATTATTTTTCCGGTCTAGTTTATATTATTTTAACCTAAACTACATTTTTACCTTCAAAAATATTACTATGCAATCGCATATTAATTATTATGATACTGATAATAATAGTTATAATAATGATATGTACTGCACCTGTAATGGCCTAGCCGAGTTCATGTACTGTACTGTGTCTGCTCCTTTCCCGCCATCTTTAGGTAGAATTTGCCTGTACCCTGTACTGTCTGTTTGTACAGGTATTCTGTACCCAGCTTCTGTACTCTTGTTCCGTATATGTGAAGCTGTTGATCTGTACATGGAAGAATCTGTCAATTGTGGAGAATCTGTCCGCAACAAAGTCGCGGTTGAGTCAGTACGGAGACCAGCTGACGCCGCCATGATGGGGGCAGCTGTTCCCTGGGGTTTATTGGCGCCATCTTGTGACGGGCGGAGAACCGGTTTTATTCCAGCAGATGTCGACTGCTGCTTCTGGTTTAAAGAGAAGCTCTGCTGGTGGTTTATTTGCAGCTGTTTCTGCTGCTCAGGGAGTTTAGGCTGCTCGGAAGATACGACAGGAACAGGAATGCTACCAGCAGCTAAAAAAAAAAAAAAATTTAAAGGGACTGTAAACGTATTTTGAAGTGATTCCTCGATTAAAAAGTTGCAAGCCCGATTTACATTGGTACCACAATTGAAAATTTTAATTTTTAGAGAGAAGTAAAGCCAATAACAGAAGTAGTATGATGAAGCGGTCAAGCCGCTATTAATGAAGGGTCACTTTATATCAGTACAACATTCACTTTAATTTAGTGAATTTTAAATTATTGATAAATATATCTGAAAACAACAAACAGGCATTGTAAAATATTATTTATTAAGCTTTATTAGATAATCTTAAATCCCTATTCTATCTCCAGTAAGCTGATGGGATAACTGCGTGGACCAGATCAAGAAAGATAGATCAGAAACTTTTGTTTACTCAAGAAGTTGTACAGCAATTTCTGGGAGAAATGTAAACAATCCCAGTCGTATATATATTTTAAATGAGACATAAAGTGTATTTAAATGAGACATAAAGTGTATTTAAATGAGACATAAAGTGTATTTAAATGAGACATAAAGTGTATTTAAATAAGACATGAAGTGTATTTAAATGAGACATAAAGTGTATTTAAATAAGACATGAAGTGTATTTAAATGAGACATAAAGTGTATTTAAAAATGAGCTGTGTTCAAATTTCAAGTAAAGCTAATTTTCAGTATGCTCTGAGAAAGGTACAACTTTCCCAACTTGTTTTGAACTAAAATGCATACCTTTATCCCACAAAATGTAAATAAAAAAAGTAAGTATCTACCAGAAAAATGAAAAATTAAGTTCGAAATAACTTTTTATCTTTTGTATGGAATACAACTTTTGAACTATAAAACTAAGTATGTTTAAATGAGCTGTGTTCAAATTTCAAGTTAAACAAATTTTCAGTATGCTCTGCGAAAAGTGCAATTTACCCAACTTGTTTTGAACTAAAAATGCAAAATTTGTATACCACAAAATATAAATAAAAACAAGTATTATTTTCATAGAAAAATCTAAGATCAAAATATCTTTTTTCTAAAATTGTATGGAATAAAACTTTTTATAGTGAAGTTTTTTTCGTCAAATTGAAATTTTTTCTGAACTATTAAGTTTTATTTGAAGATATCACCACTGAAACGAGTTTTTCGGTAAATAATTGAATTTGAGTATTTAAACATTAAGAAAATAAATACACTAAAAAAAGATAAATTCCTAAAATGAAAAATGAATTAAAAAATTCAAACACTCAATACAGGTATACAGAGTATCCCAATATACATGACCATTAAGTCACGACTTTTAATTCAATAGCCTTTCATCACGTGGCATCATTTCGCGTATCCCAGTTTAAACTTGTCTTTGAAATCCCAAAATGTGGTGTAACAAAATTGATGGAGATATTAAAAAAGTGTCTATTTCAAAGCATCAAAAGAGGAAGACAACATTTTAAAAAGCTCATAACACGTGCTATGCTTTTCTAACGGACTTTGATGTAATTTTCAAGTCATCTCTAAATTACCATGCTTATTGGGACACCCTGTACTGTACATAACAACTTAACAGTTGCTCCAAATCTGCATAAAGCTATCAACAATGCAATATCGCGGTTCTAGTGCAAAAGAATTTATTCTCAAACCTATTACGGAGTCTATAATTGCTGGACAGTTCAGTGTCGTCATAAATAATAGATGGCATTGTAGTCGTAATACAAGTGGGTACATGATAAGGGTACTGGATACTGGGTACAGGATACTGGGTACATGATACTGGGTACATGATACTGGGTACAAGAGGTGTCCCAAAAAAAACCTAGGGTCCAAAAACAGGTCGGATTTTTAAATCTAAGTTATTTAACCCTTAACGGAAAAAAAACATTAACAAAAGTGCCTTTAATGAAAATGTAAGTATTTTTCTCTAAAATTTCTTAAGATTTGAATCAACCCCCCCCCCTTCCCCTCGCTAAACCTCTTTATGTAGTGTGTATGTGGTTCTTAATGAGGAAGACAAAAAGTGTGTGTTTACTCTGTAATTCCTAGTGCTGTTTAGTAATAAACAATTACGCAACAATTACACAATACACATGGTTCAACATGATACATGTAGCTATAGAGGTTTGAAGAGGAGGGAGGGAGGATGAACAAAATTTTACACATAAAATAAATAGATAATAAACAAGCACGATTTTTTTCAAAAAATTGTTAATATTGATTAAAATATTTTTTTGGAAGATTTTTCAAAATAAAGTTAATATAGAACGTTTTCACCAAAAAGATAAAGGTTAAAACAGATTTTCTTTAAAACATTATTTTATTGACCAAACAGTGAACGTGGTCCAGAATGTGCAGTGTGCACGCTCTCACGTAATAATCTATTAGCATTTTGCCAAATACTTCTCTTTAACTAAAGCTAAAAAATGTAAATTTCGAGAGGTAATGCTTGAAGTCGGTAGTTAGGTAAACTCAGGGTGGCCAAAACTTTTTTGAACACATCCGTACAAAAATCCGTACATTTTCAGAAGAAATCCGTACAATCCGTACAATTTTCGAAAAACAATCCGTACAATCCGTACAATTTTTTTTTTTTTAAATCCGTACAATCCGTACATTTTTTTAAACCAATCCGTACATTTTTTTTAAAAATCCGTACATTTTTTTAAAAATCTGTACAATCATTACAATTTTCGAAAAAATACTGAAGAAGTTGTAAACAAATAAATTTGTTCGTTTTCAGTCAAATATAAACTTTTTCACAAATAAATGTTTGAAAGAAAAAATTTACAATTTTAGAAAACATCCAAATGTAAAACCTTAACTTGAAAAGACTGTTAACAATATTTATTGACATATTTTGACCACAGTACCCTTCAGACCTTTATCTGAATAACAAGGAAGAAGATATTGTCGTTTTTCTATGCTTGAGTTTACCAACAAGTCACTTCATAGTAAAACCACAACTATGAATTGAAAATAATAAAATTGATGAGAACTACCATTGTGAACCGTATGTCACTTCATAAATTTGAGGAGAGTCACTTTAATTTCGTTAACAGTCTCTTTAAGTCTTATTTTCTCTTTAAAGTTTAAGAACAAATCTGTACATACCCCTAGTAAAGGTATAAAAAGAAGAAATGTGTATTTTGTACTTCAGAAGATAAATAAATAGAAACATATTGTTGAAAATGCAATAAAGTGCATCCAACTCAGCTTACTTGGGAAATGCATTTACAAATTAGACAATGCATTAAACGATCATATTTCGTACATTAATTTAATAGCTTTGTACAATGTAACCCCCTCCTTCCCTCCACTTCCTTCCTTAATCTTAAAAACTATCTTTAACGTTAAAGGGGCTGCCAACGCGATTACAAACTGATCCTACATTTATAAATCAACATCAACAAAGATTTTCAAGGAAGAAACTAGTGTATTTCTTCATAATGAAAACTGAGTAAATTTTTCAAAAATCTAAGTTGTCGGAGAGGTTGTAAAGGATACCGTTGATTCTGATGCCCAATTTTTCATTTTTTTGAAAAATATACACACCTGCTTTAAGTGTTAAGATTTATGGTTTTAGTTTGGTCATAAAAATCTTGTTAGAATTTAGTTATGATTTAGCATGTGCCTGCTTCTAAGTGTTAATAATAGTAGAGAGGGGAGGGCTAGAGAATAGGAGTAATTTATGTTTATTTCGCAATGGTTTAGTAGAAAAGGTATGCAACAATCTTTCTTAACTTAGAAAAAGGTTTAGATTTAAAAAACATTTTTTCGATGCAAAAAACCCATCAAAAATATCTAACAAATTATAAGATTGCTACCCCCCTGTCTAAAACCCTGTGTTTATGCATGCTTTAAACTAGTATTCACAGCACCTGTAACTTCACACAAATTGGCTTTAAGCATTTATGAACCATAATGGGTGGTGTAACAAGAGATTTAGGGGTTTAAATTTACACCTTAAACTTAAACATGGAACATATAGATAAAAAAGTTGATTCAACTTTTCAATTTTAAATCAAAAAATTTAGTACTACACATTTAGAATGTAAAATGTACAATGTACAATGTACAATGTAAAATGTACAATGTGCAATGTATTACAATGTACAATGTACAATGTACAATGTACAATGTACAATGTACAATGTACAATGTACAATGTACAATGTACAATGTACAATTTATAATGTACAATGTACAATGTACAATGTACAATGTACAATGTACAATGTACAATGTACAATGTACAATAAACAGGGGAAAATGGTGAAAATTACACGTATTCTTTCAAGGAAGAGTCCAAACTAATGATAGCTTCCAAAAAAATAATACCCCAACAACAACAAAATACCCCTGTTGCGCTTTTTCAATGTAAATTGCAACTTTTTTTAGTTATCATTTAAAGGAACATGCATATTATATTTAGCCCCTTTCAGGAAGTTCTAGTATTGGATTATATTTAATACTTTTGTTTAAGTTTGGGGTTCTAGATGTTAAAAGTTTCATTTATGAAAAACTAATTATTTTCTTTCTCCCTTTATGGTAAGGTTTCAATATTCCTGCATTACTTTATCTTTTACACGTGTCACGCATCTACCTTAGAACTGGTTTACTTCCAAAAATGACTTCCTAACTCTTTCTCTGACTGGACTTTCTGCCCTCTTCCTAACATGTGTTTCTCTGCATTAACTCTCTAACCCATTTCTAGCAATTCTATTCCATGATTTTATTCCTAACCCCTTCCTAACATGGTTACTCCCTAAGTTGATTCCCTAACCCCTTCATATCATTTGTACTCCCATAATTGACTCCATAACCCCTTTCTCACATAAACATTGTCTCATTTGACTCCCAAACCCCTTCTTCACGTATGTATTCCCAAAATTGACTCCATAACTCTTTCCTCACATAAGCACTGTCTCATTTGATTCCCTAACCCCTTTCTCACATATGTACTGTCCCATTAGACTTCCTAAAAATTCTTCTCTTTGAGTTAACTCTTCCTAACAGGTTTATTGTTTACTCCCTGAGTTGACTCTTCCTAACAGGTTTATTGTTTACTCCCTGAGTTGACACTTCCTAATAGGTTTATTGTTTACTCCCTGAGTTAACTCTTCCTAACAGGTTTATTATTAACTCCCTGAGTTGGCTACAAAACCACTTACCAACACGTGTTCTCCCTAAGTTGACTCCCTAACTCATTCCTTACATGTTTACTCTCTTAATTGACTCCCTAACCCTGTCCTAACAATTGCTACCTTTTAAGTTTATTCCTAAACCTTTTTCAAATATATGCATTCCCTGATTGATTCCCTAATCCCTTCCTCTCAGTTCATTCCCCTAATTGACTCCCTAATACTTCTCAACATATTTTTTCCTCTGAGTTGACTTCCTAATCCTAACTTCTTCCTGACATGTTTATTGTTTACTCCCATATCTGCAAAGGTATTAGTTAATTTTTTTACTTTTAAATCAAAATGATGTCAACTAAAAAAATTGAGGGATTCTAGAATTAGCATTTTCTGAAAGTTTTACAAAATCTGGTTTAACCCGACCAAGTCTAACAAATATCTTTGATGTGAGAAAAGTAAAAAAAGTTTTCCTATTATACATAAAAAGCTTTAGAACTCTCCGCTAGACAAACAGAGACCAAATAGAAGTAGAAACAGACAGACAGACATTGCATGTCTGATAAAGATCTTATTCATTTCAGACTTTTAGTCAGCAGTTTTAACTGGTAATTAGTCGTGAATTGGAGTTATTTTATATCAAGAATTCAAGGCGCTTAACACCCCTTCTCCTTAAACTTATTATCGAATCATTTAATTTAGTAAAAGGAATTATGAAAATTAAAATAAATTTTTGATTTTTTCCCTCAATTTAATTCTACAAACAAGAAATTAGCAAACTAAATTCAGATCTCGCAAAATTATCTAAAATTTTAAATGCTTACCTAATGCTATAATGGGTCCTATGACCCTGGCCGGATATGTGTAGGGCCCGTAGATAAAACCTCCAGGGGTGTTTAGGGACCCTGAGGTACCCCCTGCCCCAGCCTGCTGGGCGGGTTTAGATTCCTCTTTCCCCCCCTGGGCACCACTGCTTAAAGATACAACGGGAAACCCTAAAAAACGTAAAAATTAAAACATCATCCAATTAAAACGTCTAATTATTTTTAACTTAATATTTCTCAATATTTCTCAATGACCCCTCGGATTGTCTGGAACTGTTCACTGTTCAGTGTTCACCGCTGAACAGGTTCTGCAGTTCCGGAACGTTACGGAATAACTCTTAAATGACCAGAACTCTTTCCGGAAAACTCAGTGTAAAATCTGTTTGCAATTTTCTAAAATAACGTACCTAAATTGATTTAAAAATCGACAATTTCTCCGTTCAGAAATTATTGAACCTTTAAAACAAGCATCGTTTGAATTTAATTATCAACAATCCCATTTTTTAACTAATAGTTTTAAGGTAACTTCTTTTGCCCGCAACAGGTAATAGACAATAAAATAAATTAAGAAATTCTTGACAAACTTAAAAGTGAAATAATTTCTCTTCTTTTACTGAAGTTTAGTTTGAAAAGTTTGATATTCCCCCATTAGAAACCAAGTTCTAGAAATGGTATTTTTGCTTAAACTGCAGTTTTAAATCTTTATTTTAATAAAATTTAAATCTTTATTTTGATAAAGTTTAAATCTTTATTTTAATAAAATTTAAATCTTTATTTTAATAAAATTCAAATCTTTATTATAATAAAATTCAAATCTTTATTTTTAAAAAATAAATCTTTATTTTAATAAAATTCAAATCTTTACTTAAATAAAATTTAAATCTTTATTTTATTAAAATTTAAATCTTTATTTGAATAAAATTAAAATCTTTATTTTAATAAAATTTAAATCTTTATTTCAATAAAATTAAAGTCTCTTTGAATAGAAAAGAATAGAATTGAATGCATATTGCATAAGTCTTAAGTAAGGATATGAACAAAGTAAATTTTCACAATAATTTTTCAAAACAAACAAAAAAGATAAATCAATCTTTCAAAGTTATTAAACATCATTTTAAGTGTCTTTCCATTTTGATGAAAACTTCATTTAAAGTTAAACATAAATTGTAGGACAAATGATGTTTCCCCCTAACTTCAGGACAGATGATGTATCAGACAAATTATTATAGGACAAATGATTGAAGGACCAATGATGTGTAGGACAAATGATTTTTGGGCGACTAATGATGTGTAGGACAAATGATGTGTAGGACAAATGATGTGTAAGCCAAATGATGTGTAGGACAAATGATTTGTAGGACAAATGATTGTAGGACAAATGATGTGTAGGACAAATGATGTGTAGGACAAATGATGTGTAGGACAAATGATGTGTAGGACAAATGATGTGTAGGACAAATGATTGTAGGACAAATGATTATAGGACAAATGATTATGGGACAAATGATTATAGGACAAATAACTGTAGGACAAATGATTGTAAGACAAATGATGTGTCGGACAAATGATTGTATAGGACAAATGATGTATAGGAAAAATGACATTAATCCTTTAAGCCAACATTGCAATAAAGATTTAAATGGTAACTGTATTGGATCATTATTAAACTAATGCAGACACGAGCAAAATATTAAAAACTGATCTACCCATAAAAGATAAAGTTGACAGGTCTTTAAATAAACCACTTAAGCCTAATTTGCCTTCAATCAACGACTAAAACTCATATTTAAGTAAAAACGAAAAGACCGTCAATGACAATTATAATGTTAATTTATCTAATTCAAAAGTTCCGAGTAGAAATATCAACTAAGCTTCATTTTAATCAAAAGTTCTCGGATCTGAAAAGGGCCTGTTTACGTTATTACAATGACTCTCCAACGGTCCCTTAAAAATCTCTTTCTTAGTAACAATAAGAAAGATAAAAAATTACGCGTACAGTCCCTTTAATAATTATATTTACCTGATGGTGCAGCAATGTAGTACCCTCCTTGGAAGGATGCTGGATACACCCCTGGTCCAGGAGAACCAGGAGAATTCTTAGCTCCAGGATACCCCTGGAAACTGTAGTTAGGGGGGTAGGAGTAGGAGAAGGGTTGATTAGGTTGCTGACTATACCCCTGGGTGAACCCCTGTGACTGTGGCTGTGTATACCCCTGTGAATACCCCCCTGGGTTAGAGGACTGGGTGTACCCCTGGCCTGTGTTCTGGGAATATCCTCCTGGTAAACAATACAGTTCAAAATAAGAATCTTAAACGATAATCTTGACAAGTTTAGTAGTTAAGAAATACATACATATTTCATGAGAACATTAGAAAACAAAGCAATTAAAAAGTACGAACATACATTTGTAAATTCTTCTAAGATGGCAGGCGATTATATCAATAAAGTGAAGACGACTTTTTATTTAAGTTTTAATTGTAAGTAAGTGAAGTGAAACAAGAGAAGCTTTTTTAAATGACAGCGTCTCTTTGTTTCCAGGTTTTTGTGCATCCATGTTGTTTATAAGCTTGACATAAATCAAAATTGAAATGGAAAATAGTCCTCGTTATATTGATATAATCGCCTACCACCGTATGATGCATACATTAGTACATACAATGATAATAATAATAATAATAACTATAATAAAATTATAAAACTGATTTTAAGAGGGATGTAAGAACAAGAGAATAACATTCTATAACATTTTGATGTACTGCATACAACTACTATGGTGTGAATCAATGAGATATTGAATAGAAGGAGGGGGCGATAGGGTTTCCGTACACTTAGCTGTGACGTTTTTAGACTGCTTAAGAACTAGTTTTTGCGTAACAACAATAATAAAGATTGTAAACAATAACACAAATAATAAACAGACATCTAGGATCTCTGGCGCATTTATAACGGGGGGGGGGGGGAGGATAACCTTGAATTTGATTGAAAATGTCTCTGTAATAAGGTCCTTTTCGTATATAACAAAAATCCTTAACTTTTCAATCTTTTTTAACAAGATAATACTACTGTCACAGTTTACTAACTCATGTTTGTATATATTAGATCGGCTGCCTTTGACATTGTCGTTACGCAAAAACTAGTTCTTCAGAAGTCCAAAAGCGTCACAGGAAAGTGTACGGAAACCCTATCGCCCCATCCTTCTATTCAATATATCCTTGGTGTGAATATTTACAAGAAATGTACACTTTGAACTCCATTTCAGGCCCAAAATGCCTAAAAATATTAATACCAAGGGAATTTCTTACTATCAATACAATTTGGCTGAGTAGAAAATTGGCAAGATTCTAATAATTATTTGTAAATATATTTCAATGTTTGTTGTACTTTCTCTTGTTTGATCAAACTTTTCTACGACATTGGGTTGCAAAGATATATGAATTAGAAAATCAGAGTTTGCGGCAAAAACTAAATTACTACATGTCCTATATTCTCTGTGTGAATATGATAAAATTAATTAATTTAATTATGCAATGAAGTAGATTATACATGATTCTTTGTACTTAATAATTCCATAGTTTGCATTGCAAGCTGTAAAGGGTTCGGTGATGTATTTTGAGAGAAGAAAAATATTCTTGAATTAAGATAAATGAAGCACAAGGCAGACAAAAAGACAGAAAGACAGGAAGAGAAGTTCTCAAACTAGATTCATATATTGACAGATGGATAGATAACTAGTCAACCAGATATTCTGTCAAGGTAGAAAAGGTAGATAGATAGATATATGGATGGATAGAAGATAGATAGATACTTAATATAAAGGTACAGATAGATAGTTGGAAAGTTAGGTATATAGTACGATAGATAGAAAGTTCGGTAGATAGATAAAAAATAGACATATAGGTAGATAGATCAAAATAGATGCATACTACGAATTAATGTGCTTTAAAAAATGTAGAACTGTACAATTCCTGAATAGTACTGACTGTTATGCTGCTGTACCCCCTGTACACTCTGTACATAACCTCCACCGTACACCGTGGTTGGAATTGTACTCTGTACACTTTGCATATATCCTGAACTGTACACTGTACTTGGGAGTGTAGCTGTACTCTGTGTCTGTACATACCCTGGATTTAAATAAAATGATATTCAGTGTTTTTCCAATCTTATTTCTTCATTCAACGAAAATACTAATTTTCAAATATCACTCTTTAGAATTGATTTAACTTTAACTTTAATATCTGACGAAGAATAAAAAAATTAATCCCGATGGAAATTTTCGAGAATGGTTAAATATAGCCTGCCATTTTTTAGAAAAGGCTAAAAAGAACTTTTCAAGATCCGGATCCGTTGGATCCGCAACATTTTTGCTTCTTGGATCCAAATTCGCAAAAATATGCGGATCCACGAATCCGGATCAAAGGGCAAAATATCAACCAAAAACTGCAAAAAAATCTTTTGTTCTAAAAACTTAAATCTGAACTGTGGAAAAAAGAGAGATTATCGAAAATGTCATTATGTCTGAATGGTTCATCAAGTAGTTGCATACAAATTATTGAAAAAAGTAAAAATAATAATTCGAAAATTTTTCTTCTGTTAAAAAATTAGTAAATCTTAAATAATTGCTAATGACCTGGATCCGGATCCGGATCTATTTTTTTCCAGTGCAGATCCAGGATCCGGATCCTAATAAAAATTAAATGGATCCTTAGCACTGTTTTCAGGGATTAATATCTTCCAAAATTACCCTTCAAGAGGGATGATACTTCATCTAAGCATTTCTACCTATTTTTATTTCCCTTCATCTCTCCCCCAATAATAGTATTTTTTAACATGACTGAAGATGGGGGGGGGGGGGATCAATTAGGTAGTTAAGTAAAATAAAATACATCTATATATAAAGTTGTAATCTATGTTTGTTAGTTTGTCCGATCATAACTCAGAAACCCCATAACCGATTTGATTTTGATTGGGGAACTCGGGAGACCCACGGAAATGTTCTTAACTTGGTTTTGAGATTTTAAGTTTAGTGGGTCGAAATGTATATGAGAAAATGGCTAAAATCGTAATTTAAGACTAAGTGCGGGTAAACGGCGGGATACACTACGAGTAACCTGGGAAACGCTGGGTTCTCAAGCTAGTACTAGATATAAATATAAATTCCACTGTTAATCACTATTCCTGAAGAGTAAGGTGGCGAAGAACTAAATTGTTGTCCAGAGTAATTAAACCCATCCAGGGGCTTCACAGATGAGATAGAACCAACATGGGGTTTAGCCTGAACACATCAAATTTACAGATATTCAATTGGATCAGAGGATAGAAAATGAATAAAAATAAATAAAAAATGAAAAGCCTGAACAAACCAAATAAATTGAGTCTTTGCCACAATCTCAAACTGATGGTGTAAACTTTTGATATTTTAAACTTGGGATCTTTTCATTTCACAAAATTCACACTTTAAAATTTAAGTCTATGACATTGGGCTGCAAAGATATAGAGTATTTGTCAAAGACTCAATTCCTTTACAAATATTAAATTGGAGAAGAAAAATAAACTCAGAGGCCGAATTTAAAGAATTTGAGCCGCGGCTCAAATATGGTTGGTTCCACTTAAAATCGTATTCAATGTTTCAAGATTTTAGCCGGCGCTCAATTAAAACCTGTTAATGGGGGATTTGAGACGATGCTCAAATTCATTAAAGTCTGACTCAGACAAAACGTTCGACAATAAAATAAAGAATTTAAGAATATCGAAGAAAAGAAAGTAATCCACATCTTTTGAGGAATAGAAAATGAAAAATAAACAAAATATTTAAAACACTATTTCAATGGAATAAACGAAGCAAAAATATTAAGAACAGAAACCAACATCCTTCAAGAATACAAAAAAGAAATAAATGTAAAAAAATTTTATGAAAGGATTAAATAGAAAAACATTGAAATGATAAAAAAATAAAATATTCTTTTAGGCATTTTTTTTGTATGGAATATAAATAAGTAAGAAGCAGAAGTATTGAAGAAAAAAACTGTTTATAAAATAAAGCATTTTTTAAAAATTTATAAAAAATGAAGCAAAGCATTGTGGAAAGATTGTTCTTCTCTTTAATGGAAGATATAAATAAAAAAAAGTTTTAAATAAATAATAATAATGAAATAAAAATGTTTAATGGGTAAAAATTAATTTAGTAAAATAAATAAGTTAGAAGTAAAACTTTTTTAAGAACAAAAATTTAAAATAAGTAAAAGTATTAGTAGAAGAGAAAAGAGTGGTTTAAAGATAAATTTTAATTGGTGCGAGACTTTTTTTTTTAAAGTGATAACAGCTAAATAACAAAACTTTCACTCAGCCTTTTAAAATATGGCAGAACGGATTCACAAAGATATCCTTTAAACCTTTATCTGATCCCTCGTGAATCGTGATGAAAATTTTCTTTAAATTACATCAACAATTCCTTTGAACTTAATATTTTTTTCAATTTCCCAAGAAAAATTATAAATTTGCAAGATGAATCTCAAAAAATCTAAAAAGTTTCTTGGAAAAGTCTGATTAAAGTCGTTAAACGAGTTTTCTTGGTATCATCGGGCAAGAGTTTTGCCCAGTCATTCAGACATAAAATACGTACAAAACAATGCAAAAAACACATTTACACCATTTGTGTTAGATTGCATTATTTGTTGCATCTTCTGATTAAAACGGTGTCAAAAAAGCATCCCTGAGGTATCAATAATTTTCTCTTTGAGAGTTTGAAATTTTATTTGTGATTTCTCTTTTTAGTGACTTACTGAGTTTTGCTTCAGAAAAAAGTATATTTTAAGTAAGAAAAACAAAACGTCAAAATATTCCGAATTGATGATCACAAAAACATAGACACCGTTGAAATGACAAGGACCCCTTAAAAATCAATTATTTTTATCATTTTTATAATAATTTTTATATAATAATTTTTATCAATTATTTTTATAATAATTAAAACACTGAAATGTGTTCAGCAATAGAAAGAACCCAAAACATAATACAAATCTATAACAAAGAAAAAAATATTTTAATAAAAAAAAAATTTATATCTTTTAATACCTGTGTCGGGGTTGGAAGGGATCGGACAGGTATAAGAGTGGGCGGAACAGTGGCAGTTGGGGGCGGAGCAACAAGGGAGGAGGCGGAGGAGAGGGGAGAGGCAGATATTTGTCCGCCCAGACTATGTAAAGCTGGACTCTCATAAAACCCTAAACATAAGAACTTAAGTAACGTTCTTTCTGATAAACTTTTTTGATAAAAAAGTAATTATATATTAAAATTGAATTTTTAAAACATTTAAAAGTTAATAATACCTAATTTTACGATGTTTTCGTACATTTTTAAGAAAATAATATCCTCTGATTTTCTAACAAATGTTTGGGCGAACAACTTCCCAAAATATGCAAGTATTCGGTTTTTCAAGCTAACAAAATAGAAACGTAATTAAGTATGATACATGTAAACTGTAGATATCGCCAGGACTACTAGGAGAATAAAATATTATATCTTCATCCAAGAAATGTTTTTGCTAAAAAGATATTTTTGCACTGCGGTGTTTATATTCCTCCCATAAAACAATGTAAAAAGACCTAAAATCTGTTTTTATATTCTTCACACAAACACAAATAAACAAATCCGTGGAGGCTCCATAGTTTTCTTTTCATTATTTTTTTTTTCAGAAAAAATAAAACCGGTCTCGGAAATTCTTAGTTTATTAGAATATTACCTGTTATTACCCCTTTCAAGCGTTCTCCCTTAGCCCATTTAGACCCAATAAAAGGGGGTTTTGGAACCCCTACAGAGGAAGTTTTAAGTCCTTTCTGCTGTGACGGAGAAAATTCCTAAAAAAATATAATTATATATATAAAATATATTATTAATAATCATTTATATAAATATCTATACGTATATATTAGTAATCTCTGTTTATCTGTTACGTTATTTGTTTAATTGTATTTCCGATCATAACTCATGAACCCTTTGACAAAATCGCCTCAATTTTGATCTTAGTTCTTTGTTTCAGTGCTGAGGATCCGGATCCGGATTCGTTGGATCCGCAAGTTTTTACTCTTAAAACCCAAATCTGTTTAAAAAAAAGAGAGATTATAAGAATTTCCTCATTTCTGAATGGTTCATCAAGTTTTAGGATAAAAATAAGAGAAAAAAATAAAACAAAAATTTGAAAATTATTTTTTGTTAAAAAATGACCTGGATCCGGATCCGGATCCATTTATTTCCAGTGCGGATCCAGGATCCGGATCCGCATCAAAATTAAATGGATTCTTAGCACTGATCTAAAAATTGAAAACTGACTTTTATAGAGAAAGTTTAGTTTCTAGGCGACGCTGGATTCCCAATAATATAATAGAAAATGCAAAAAATTTAATGAAATCCTACTAACCAAGAATTAAGGATTAAGAAAAAAATAAAAAAGAAACTTAGAATTTAATATTCTTTATTCCCAGAATAAGCTAATTTTGTTTCAGTCAGGTTTACTTGTTGTACACTGTACAGGTTGATAAACAGTTTTATTTTTGTGGATTACAACTTAACAAAGAGAGTTTCTTCCCATTTAAGAAAGTTTTAAATTACTTTTAAGCTTTTATGATTTAAACACTAAGTTTTCTTGGACGTAAGTTTCTTATTTTATTTTTAACAAATTGGTGATTTTATTATACAATCGGCCTAAATCAAATATATATGTCTTCTAAAACAGTTTAGCCGAAAAATGCTCATAATGAACCTTAGCGACCCCCCCCCCCCCCTATTTTATCAACTTGTAGTTTTACTTATACGTTTTAAACAGACAATTTCCAAAATACAGCACAATGTTTTTCTTTTATTAGAATTTAAATTACATTAAGTCTGAATAAATATATTTCAGGGCAAATCTTTAAAATAAAACTTTGCATTCGATTAACCATATGTACATATAGATACAGGGACCGTAAACTTAATATCAAGGGATTCTCCATGGATAAAATGGCATATTCGATTCAAAACCAGAACTCTAAAAACTAGTATCAAGTATGAATAAGATATTCATGTTGTTGTTTTTAAAAACTGTTCATTTTTTATTTTATGGTTGCTCTGCGACAGTGACTTGTGCATTGAACACGTTTTTATCTAGAAAAGCGACAATATCTTCCACATTATTGATCAGTTTCAGTTTCAGTAGAAGTTAAAATTTCCATTTACTGTGATAGCGCCGATTAAAGGATTCATAACTCTGATTGGATAATGAGATAGATAGAAAGATATATGTTACCGCTATACTATTTCTATTGGTTCAGAATAGACACCAAACACATGACTGAACCCTGATTGGATCATGCGCTAATGGACTCGGCACACAGGAGTGCATATTAAGGTACTAAAGGTCCAGCATTCCCTTCTTTTCATGGAGGGTCACTTGAAATTACGCTTACAGTCCCTATAAGCCAAACAAGAAAAGAAGAAAACGCAAAACGATCACCCAAATCTCTGGTATGACGTAAATAAACGACACGAGTGTAAATCAGGGAGGATGATAGTTCTCTTCCTGTGTGCTCAGTTAGCTGTACTGGACACTTACACTGTTTACGAATATTGATATACTATGGGTTAGGCCAGAATCTCCTTATAATAAACAAATATGCAGTACGCACTCGGTATAGTTTATGGCCTTTTACAATTAGTAAAGGATTAGCGTACATCATCACTCTAAACACTATAACCTCGTTGGTGTAAATGTTCCTAAAACTACAAGATATTCAACTTATGTATAACTTTAAAATAGATTTGAGTCCAGATAAATGAGTAGTGATATGATCAAATTATACCAGTTACAGATATTTACAAAAGCACCACCTCCCATCTCAGTTTCGAATCTAAATATCTAAATATCTAAATGTCTAAATGTCTAAATATCTAAATATCTAAATATCTAAATATCTAAATATCTAAATATCTAAATATCTAAATATCTAAATATCTAGATATCTAGATAAATTTGGCCTTTAGTTGTACTATGAGATATCACATCTATGAAAGGAACTAATTCTCTGCCGCAAACTCTGATTTTCTAAACCCTATATATTTGCAACCAAATGCCGTAGACCTTTGATATTTCAAAATATAAAATCTAAAAATCTAATTTCGAAACTTTACAGGTTTTCGACATAAGGTTGCAAAGATAAATGGATTAGAATATTTGAGTTTATAGGACTCAATTCCTTTACTCTATTGCGCCTCCCGACTTCGAAATGTAACCCTGGCTATAAGGATTTTAAAGCTGCTTCAAAGCGGTTTTTTCTATCTTTAGTTCTGAGGAAGTATTTGAGGAAATCCTGGCTGAACATTAATAATAATTTTAATATTCTAGTTTACCGAGAAATACATATCTTTAATTCGTTTCGGTAATATTGTAATCGTTTAAAAAGGGTTCTGTCGCAATTTCAAGTGAACCCTGAGTTTCTATATCTGATTGTCCAATTCACACTCCTGTATGCCGATTGGCGGTAACATCTATCTTTCTATCTCATTATCCAATCAGAGTTATGAATACTTCAATCGGCGCAATCAGTAAATGTAAATATTTACTTCTACTGAAACTGTGGTGTTCACAACGGTGTTCCCAACGGTACCCTGAACACCTTTTTCTGGTCAAGAATGAATGTGTTATTTATGTTTATCTATTTTAAATCATTATTTTTAATTTATGGTTTCTCTACAAAACTGAATTGTGTATTTTTCTTGCAGAGACAATATGAAAAATGATCAAAATAAAACACTTATTGATCAAATGTAGGTTTAAAGGCTACCCGGTACCTTAAAAGGTAATTATCATAATTTCAAATTCTTAAAAATATTTCATAAATTTCAAATATCTTCTTAATTGACGGTTGTGTGGAGAAATATTAATTACTAGGCTTTTAGGGCGCTTTGCGCTTCCATTTCAATTGAGAACATGTTCTCTTTGAATACATTGAAATTTTTTTCTCTCTAAAATTTGCGATTTTTTTAAATAATCGTTGATTTTTAAAATTTAAAATTTTAAATTTTGTTAGAGGCAAATTGATCATCAATTAACCTTCCCTGGGGTCACGTGAGGTCCCACACAAAATTTGGGCCCGATCGGTTCAGCCGTTTTGACGTTTATTGGATACAACAGACAAACCCAGACAAGCAAAGTTTATATATAGACAGATAAAAATGATAATACACAAGGAAAATCTATTCAACTAATATTCAAAAATCTTTTTTGTTTTCTCAGAAAAAAAATAATTAAAAATCTTAATTGTTTCTTTAAAAATATTACACACAATTAGAAAAAGAATTTCTAACAATACTGGAAAACACGCACAAATCGATTAGAATTTTGCCAATTACTTTTCAAAAACTTAAGCTACAAAGAAGTGTGTTACAGTTCTAAAATACACATGTCTAGCGCAACAAGGAATTATTTCTAGTTATTGAGGCGAAATCAAAGGCGTAACTTGTTAAGTCTGTATCAATGAGAGCTCAGCTCCTTTCTTATAATGTTTAGTAAACACTTTCTTTTAAGATATATATTAATATTTTTTAGATAAATGTATAATATAAACATGAGAGAAGCCTGGATTTGTCAGCTAAACAGGACTAGATACTTTCATATATATGTATATATAAAAATCTAAACTTTGCTGTTAAATATGCTCCAAACCTAACAGAGTAAATAAAAATAGTTGTTAGTTCCACATATTTAAAAATAATTTCAGTTCTAATGAATTTTTATTATATCAATGTTATAAAAAATAAATATATAAAATTGTGGCTTTTCTATTTATGACTTGAAGATTTTTATTTTGGAAAAAATTTAGGAAATTGTAATAGTTTAACAATTCTTAGATTAGAAAAAAAACGAGAGTTGCAAAAAATGATAACACATAAAAAAGGTTGAAATTGTAAAAACAAATATTGGAAAAGCCATGAATTCTTTTTCTGTATTTTGGATTTTTCTCTCAAACTCTAATTTTCGAAACCTTATATTTTTAAATCCTTTAATATTCTTTGCAATTTAAACCGTTGAATCTGCTAGATAAAATAGCCAAAATTTGCAATATCAAAGGTTTACACCATGCATCAGATTAAGATAAATAAGAAATGAGATTTAAAAATTAAAAGCTTTGGAGCGAGTTTTCACTTCCTGTACAAAAAATTTTTAAAAAAATTAAAAAATTTTCAAAAAAAAAATTTAACAACTGGCCTTAGATGCCCTTTTTTCATTGTTTTCCTCAGATCATCGGAAATCAATTGTTAAAAATATCTACCCCTGTAATGAACTTTATCAATGCAAACATTTTACCAATCAATTTCATGCTAATACTTATTATGATTAGTATTTCTGGCACGGATAAAGGAATTGAGTCTTTGCCATCAAACTTAAACTTCATAATCCCTTAATCTTTCCAACATGATAGTCTAAGCCTTTGATATTTCAGTTAGATTATTTGAAAAAAGAAAGTTCATAGTATGAAATATTTAAGGTCTACGATATTAAGTTCTAAAGATAAAAGGGGTAAGAACTTCAACGTTTGTAGCAAGAAATCAATTCCTCTACATACTCCTTTTTTGCTGAAATTTAAGGGGGCCGGGTCTAATTCTTTGAAACATTTACTTATCTTGAAAAATATTGCTCTGAACTGGACGTTCGACGAGACTTACTAACAAATCAATTTGATACAGATTAAATCAAAATATAACCCCCCCCCCCCCCCCCCCCCCCCCCCCCCCCCCCCCCCCCCCCCACCCGGCGTCCTTTTTGTTTGGGGGGGGGGGGGGGGGGGTTATTTTATGATATTTAAACGAACTGTTGATAAAACAAAGTAAAATCTAGATTTGAGAAAGTTTAATTGAGCAATGGATTAGTAAATTAAAACACATTTTACGCCCCTCTTTCAACCATTAGAATAACCCCACCAAAAGATCGTATTTATAGAATTTTACTCTTTTCTTCCTTTTGCCGACATTTTTATATTTCACGCGACCGGAAATCATTAAAAAATCTGAGAAAAAATGCGACTTTAGGACTCAAGTCGATAAATCGTCAAAGACAATAAAAATTGAAATAAAATGTCCTAAAAAATATCATTTTTTATAATTTTTGAATTTTGATCTCAAAGGGTTCATACTGAGCCACAGTTGTTTTTGAAATTGTTAAAAACAAAAAGTTTAGAATAATCTTTATCTCAGTATAAATAATTGTTATTGAAAAATCTCTCTCTGTTACACATAAGATCTAATTAGACCGAAGGAAAAAGAAAAAAGAAAACTCAATTCTTACTTTCCTTAATAGAATATAAAAGAAAAGGCCCACAATAGGAAATATATATCTTGGCTCTACACTCACTAATATCTTACACAACTTGTAAACAGGGGTTTCTCCACAGAGCAGATAATGAATACTCCAAAAAGTGTAAAACCCCCATTTTGTTTGTAACGTTGCCGTACTGCAAGCGTATTTACATATTAGTGGTCTAAAACCTTTGGGGCCTTAAAACTTCTTGACAAAAAACAGTTAAATTGAAAAATATTTTTAAGTTTGATAAAATAATGATTTTATTTCACCAATTAAAAACTTTGAAAGATTATTTGACAACTTGAAAAAAGAACATCTTGTAAGTTGTAACGGATTGTCCAAGGAACATTCTATAACATTTTGATGTACTGCATACAACTACTATGGTGTGAATCAATGAGATATTGAATAGAAGGAGGGGGCGATAGGGTTTCCGTACGATTGTAATGCGCGAATAAAACAATGAAAATTTTTCTAAACTATTGTTTAAGGATTGGACAAGGCCAAGTAGAAAATTACATTGTCAGAAAAAAAACACGGACGGTAAGTACTTAGACACGGACATACAAGTACTTACACACGGACATACAAGTACTTACACACGGACGTCCACGTACTGACACACGGACATACAAGTACTTACACACGGACATACACGTACATACACACGGACATACAAGTACTTACACACGGACAAACAAGTACTTACACACGGACATACAAGTACTTACACACGGACATACAAGTACTTACACACGGACATACAAGTACTTACACACGGACATACAAGTACTTACACACGGACGTCCACGTACTTACACACGGACATAAAAGTACTTACACACGGACATACAAGTTCTTACACACGGACGTCCACGTACTTACACACGGACATACAAGTACTAACACTCGGACGTATAAGTAACTACACACAGACGTACAAGACCTTACACACAGACGTAAAAGTACTTATACACTGAGGGTAAGTACTTACACATGGCCATGAATCGTACAAATATTTACACACGGACTTGCATCATATATACATTTTTATAATATTTGCATTGCTTTAGTTTGTAAAAATATCATGGTTTAATGCAGATTGTTTAATTATGTACCCAAATGAATTCCATTAAGTAACACATTTTATTTATGATAAAATTGTTCACAAGATATCTTTTAAGATTAAAAATTAAAAACCCTTTTCTCTCCATTGCTTCACTGAAGAATATAGTTTCCCCCTTGGTTCTAATGTTTTCACACCGAGAATATAATTAAACTTTTCCCCCGTTCAGATCCCATCAATTCCCCCCTGTCCTTGTCATTCAATTTTTAGTGCCCCCCTCCCTGTTACTTGAATTATATCAGTGTTTAATACAATCTAACAACCACATAAAACCGAATCAAATTGTTTCCTGCTTCCGGTACGACTAAATCCAAGAAATTCAATCCAAAATTTCAGTTTAGTAATTTATATGCGCATTTATAAGATATATGTAAATACATATATATTATATATACAGTTTAAGCAAATAAATCTTCAATTGTGTGATCTTTTTTAAATATGTATTCCGGTGTAAACTATTTGTAAGTATTTTACCAAATTATGTTAGTTTAAGTTTTACCAATTAATTAATTATTCATCCATATTACTGAGAAAACAGATTTTTTTAATAACATGTATTTAAGTTTTTAAAAGTTATTAGTTTTGTCTTGTAGAAAATAGAATTATTCAGAAATAATTTTAATCTTATTGGGAGAATAAAACTAAACTAATGAACCGGATTAATTCTTTATACTGCATATGTTTTAAAGAAAAATTTAAAAATCAGCAAGAAAAAAAAGTTTGTATGTTAAAAACCTGCAAATCATTCATAAAGAATAAAATTATCCCATGCAGAAATTTTATAAAAAATCATGATATTAGTTAGAAAAAAGTATGTCATTAAATAGGTCTCCATCTGGGTTATATTTTTGNTGAAAGATTAATTATTTCATTTATCCAATATTAATTATTTTCCCAAAAAATCTGTTATTTTCCCCTTTTCAGCGAATAAATCACAAAATTATTTTGTCACTTCGCTCAAATATACCAAAAGTAAAAAATTATTTTCAATAATACCCCTGGTCTCCATATATGAATATTAAATTATAATAATTAATGAAAATGTTTATGACATAAATCAAGGAAAATTATTATCATAAATTCTAATTCTAATAATGACTTGACTTATCTTATTAATAGTTGTTGTAAAAGTGATTCCTGACGTAAGGGAGGGGACATGTTGAATTGCGTATTTTTATAATTTATGCGTAGTTTTCGTTTAGAACGTATATTTAGCTGAAGACCTATCCCTGGAAACACTAAAAACATGTAATCTACTTTTTCTGCAACATAAAAATAAAAGCAATTTCTTTCTTTCTCTTTTTAAAAAGTAGTTCACCCGATCGTGCCACGTGTCGGGGTTACCCACAAAGGATGAGACTGCAGAGAAGATTTTGATAATACTTTCAAGGTTCACAACAGCTGTAAACATGTTTTTTTAAGTCAAATCATTAAATATTCTAATAGACATTCGAAGCAAAAACCCAAATTGAATCTCTAGGCCGTTATATTCATCATTAAAGGGACGTTAAGCGTAATTTCTTTTTACGCTCCACGCAAAGATGGAAATGCGCAATTTACAATGGTAGTCTTAAAAGTTGATCAAGTCTATTAGGAATTAGATATTCATGTTTCTGTTTCTTCAAACTGTTAATTTTCATTCGCGGTTTCTCTGCGAAAGTGTCTTGCTTGTAAGAAGCAATGGAGAAATCGACAGAAAAAAAAAACACTTTTCGAATCAGAAAAACGACATTTTCTTCCAAGTCCAATGAAAGTCTTCTTAAAGTCTCGTCTTTTGAAGGCAACCCTGGATAATTCAATATATCCTTTAAATTATCTCAAATCCCTCAAAACCTTTAATCCTTACCTTTATGGGTTGGTTCTGCCCTGAGAGTTTAGGTGTGGTGGTTGGATAGGTTGGAACATTAACTCCTGAAATATTAACAACATTGGATAATAAACTATACACAAGGATATACAGGGTCTCACATAAACAGGATATACAGGGTGTTCCAAAAACATGGGAATCGGGTAAGGTGTCTCGTCAAATACATGGCAACTGGGTAGTGTCCAAAAAAATGGAAATTGGGTTGGGTGTCCAAGAAAACGTGGGAAATTTTGTTGAAGCCTTAACATATTTAATCATTGAAGGGGACCATTCCCTTCTGAAAGGTTGAAAGACAAGAAATGAAAGTGGCAAAACCGTGAAAAATTTCATTTAGAAAAATCGTAATGAAAGATTTCAATTCTTAGAATTTGTTATTAGGTTCATAAAACATAAATTCAAGCATTATCATTATTGCACAAACATTGGGGGGATGGTGGGGTTGGGCCGAGCGAGGGATATTGGTAGGCCGAGGGAGTGATAGGGTGGGCCGAGCGAGGGAGGGATAGGGTAGGCCGAGGGAGGGATAATCAGAAATGATAAAGGTGAGAAATGAGAAAAGAATTATAAAAAAGTGTGGAAGAGGGAGAAAATTTATTTAAAAAATACATATTTTTCTTCTCAGATAAGAGGAGAAGGAAAATACATTTTTTATCTTCCTTAACCAGAATATTCTGGTTAAATTATTTTAATAAGATTCTTTCTTATTTCAGCACAGGATCCTTGAATTTGGTACCTTCGTCCTATATCTTGTCAGGTTTTTGCAATTTCTGGCTTATTTCTCAAATTTGTCATTTTGAAGATATTCCTTCCCCCCCCCCCCTTCTCCTCACTAGACAAATTGAAAAGAAAACAACATTAAATTATCTATTAAATCAATTTAATTGAATATTTTTACAAATTGTCATGAAAAGTTTACAAGACTTGATATATTAATTCAATTTAATTTTGATCATGGGTATAAGGAGATGAAGTAAGATCACTTTTTATATAAATTTCGGTATTAAGATTTTCAAAAATGTTAAATATGTAAATGTGATTAATATTCATAGAAAAAAGGACCAAAAAAGATTGTTCTTTAAACTTTAAAAAATAATTTTAAACGTATTTTAAAATGTTTTTTTTAGTGCAACTCTATACTGGAAGTGAAAATCTTTAACTTACTATAAGTTTCGCGCCCCCTTCCTACAAACAATTTTAGCTTTCAACTCACACAAGACACCTTGAAATTTTTTTACTTTTTGACTTTTTAAAGTAATTTTTTCAATTCTTTAATGCTAGAGTAGGGTACAAGGCGGTTAAAAGTCCAGTCTGCGTTTGAAAAAAATCTAAAATAGCCCACAACTGTTTTCTGACTCAGCGTCCTTTTATAACGTATGTAGAAACATGTGACACATCGTAGAATTTGTCACCAAAAGAAATATATTTTTTACATTTTTACTTTCTTTTGGCATTTTTTGAAACCTTCCTAGTTCCCAAACTATAAAAATTAGTGGTCTTTTTTTCAATGGGCTATCCGTAAAAAATTGGCCTATGAAGATACATTTCCTTTATGACCTTTTACTAGTAAGGGGGCGTGGGACGCCCCTCCCCCCCCCCAGGTTATACATAGATTCAGACCATCCAGTCATTATGGGGTTAAATGTTGCTCTGAAAGTGGCAATATTTAATCATACCTAAATTTTAGCGAATTTTTCTATTTAAACAAGTGAATCAACAATAATTATTGTTTTCATTTTTCCGGCCAAAATTATTTATCTTTGACGGTTCGTAGACCTTCCCTGATCATGTGAGTTGCCTTAAAAATGTTGGGCTCGATTGGTTCAGCCGTTTTTACGTTTTTTGGATACAAACAAACAAAGTACATATATAGGTAAACGCCCTGCTTTAAAGAGTATCTTTTAATGAATGCCCAACATTTAGAAGAATGTTGAAAGAATTCTGATGATAACTAAACTCTGAATATTTGAACTTGTGAATAATTTGACTGAATTAGTTTTTGTGTTTGTTAATAGTTAGAAACATGTAAGATCTCAGAAATAGGAAAAAATTCTTATAAATCTGTTTTTGCGAAAGTTGGGGGATCATAAATTTTTAGGACAAGAAATTTTAAATCATATGTTGTACACGTAATCTGAAGTTTTTTTTGTAAAATATTTTAGAAAATACTAAAAATATTCTAAAATTATTGTTGAAAATTCTGGTGATGGTTTTACTCAAAGGACTTATTAAACAATTAATTGCTTTAAATTATTTTAAGGATTGATGTTTAATTTTATTATGACTTTTTTGTTCCCGCTTGAAAATACATTTTTATAAGAGATCTATAAAAAAGCATCTAATATTCAACATTTATCCCAACGTAAACGATAAAGAGCTATGTATTGGGGGGTGTTAACATTAATTAATAAAAATAATAAAAATTAGCTCGTGTTAAAGAAACTGTGGACGTATTTTCAAATGAACGGTGAGGAATATATCGTGATTTGTCTATCTTGAGGTGTTAAATTCTCAAAATTTCCTTCCTTTGCTCTGCAACATAAATCCGCAAGTAATTTTAATAAAATAACTACAATCTAAAATTATCAATTTTTATGTAGAAAAATAAGGATATCACGTCATTATTGATCAGATAGGATTTTTCAGGGTATAAGCGGAGGATCACTTGAAATTACGTTTACAGTCCCTTTAATTTGCTGTTTACAACATCTGCATTGTTCCAAAATATGACCAATAAAATCTAAATTAATGAATTTGCAGAATATGAAGTGAGTAAATGAAATCATTATTAAATTCAGCAGTTTAAATATTTAGAGCAATATTTGTTGTGAGAAAAATGAGATGTAGGTGGGTAGAAGCTGGTGGAGGGGGTTAAGTACATAATATTTTATCGAAGCATTGCTTCTTATTTATCCATGAAGAATATAAAAAAATAAGTTGTCAACTAAAACTGAACCCAGGGACTTGTTTACTCTCTAACAACCATTACTTTATGTTTTCTATTTAAATAGAAAAATAATACAATTATGTTCAAGATGTTAAAATTAAATATGTTAATAGTGAATTGAACTGCAACAGAATGCAATGGCCTGTTTTAAGAGGACTGTAAGAGTAATTTCAAGTGACCCTCCATGGCAAAAGTGGTAATGCCCGATTGCCAATGGCACCCTTGAATCATTAATATCAATCAATAATCTGGAAGATATTGTCGTTTCTAGATCACAAAAATGGTTTAATTCTGATAATTCTTATATTTTTTTCCTGCATTAGAAATAACCAAATTACTAAGTAAAGACCCCACAATTGAAAATCATTAGTTTTCATTGATATTTGATTCATACTTAATCAGTCAACGCTATTATGGGTCAAGGTACGAATTGTTTAGCCAATATTGCACGAAAGATTACTTGATAATGTAATGTAGTGTTTTAAGTCCCTTGAAACACTAAGAAATGGCGCAGTTCTAGCTCAAAATACGATTTGTAAAAGAAGAGTATTATAACGTATTAATATATATATATATATCCTGACGCCCCTGAAAACTTTTCCCTTTGTTTTCTGAACATTAATTTTTGTATCTAAAGTATAAATTACAAAATTCTAAATTATTTTAGCTTCGGATTAGATTGCATAGATTTGTTTACTTTTAAACAGATTAAAAGGTTTGGGTTTATGTAAACAGTATTTTGAGCGCGGTGTAATGTTTATGTTTTCTAAAACCAGATGTTTCTAATATTACGTATTTTTATTTACTCGTATTACCCCGTTTTTGTTTTATTTATCCTATCTAAATAAATTATCTTCTGAAGTTAAATAAGTAAGTTAAATAATTAGATTTTTTCCGAGTATTTTTTTTTTTAAGTGACCCTTCATACATATAAATAATATAATTGTAATCCTTTTAAACGGTCGGTTATGCAGTAGAACTACTTTCTTTTGCATTCATCATACGTGTTATATATATATATATCAAATTGAAAAGAAAACAACATTAAATTATCTATTAAATCAATTTAATTGAATATTTTTACAAATTGTCATGAAAAGTTTACAAGACTTGATATATATAAAATAAAAATACGTAATATTAGAAACATCTGGCTCGGATCACCCATTTTCAAATTATTTTTCATACATTATAAAAAAAACTCATATGACAAACAGCCCCTCGCCTTTTTCGAAATTTTTTTCTTTTTTCTCCAGATTTCGATATTGGTCGCGATCAAGATCTTTCAGCCTATACCCCTTTTCATTTTCCTTTACGGTCGCTTTAAGATGTGAGATATGACTGCTACAGATTCCATTGAAAGATTTAAATAATACTCTTAATGTTAACAAGGGAAAGTTTTTGAGAGTTTACTTTAGTTACTTCCGGTTTAGTTTACTACTTCCGGTTAGATAGGACCAACAGGGGTTATCTATGCCTAGGTACAATCAACTAGTTATTTGCATTTATTTCGCAATAGTTCTATTGTCATTACATGTTTCTTCCATTCTTTTTAATCCAACATCACGGTTCTTTTATTCTATTTAAAGGGACTGTAGAATTAATTTCAAGTGATCTTCAATTTCTAGAGCGGCATTTTCGACTCACAATTACGGATGGATTGTTTCCACTTTTGATGAAAAACGATCGTTTCGTTTTGAAAACGACAAAGAAAAACCAAAAAACGTAACGATCGTTTTTTAAAACGACCGTTTATGAAAATGACCGCTCGTTAACGACCGTTAACGACGAACCTTTGTTAACGACCGTTCACAAAGACCGTTCGTTAACGATCGTTAACAACCTTTTATAGAGAAAATACATTGTTTGGTCGAAAATCCGAGGCCAGAAAACATTCAGGCAATTTGTTTCGATAAAAAAGTATTTAAGACAAAATCTCATATTTTAAAAAAATTTAAATTACTTGTCATTCATTAGCGAAAATATTTTTTTAACGATCGTCTAAAAATAAAAAGATCGTTTTCAAAAACGATTGTTTTTAATTTTTTTATAGTTCAAAAACTCCCGTATTTCCAAAAACGAAACGATCGTTTTTAGAAAAAATATAGACGGAAAGAAAAACGATCGTTTTTTTCGATCGTTTGTGAAAACGATTAACAACCCTACTCACAATGGGACAATTTGATTTAGTAATAAATTTATTTTGCTGTAACATAAAACGCTTTGAATTAACGGTCAGTTAAAATAAGGTCCCTTAAAGGGACAGACCGGCTTTGTAAGGTAGTTAAAATGAGTATGCAGTGTTGTGGACAAGTTCTTTAGGATTCATTTGAGACATATATATACAACTTTTCCACGATGTATAATTACTGAGCTTGAGCGCAAAGTCGACGTTCAAAATCATGAATTTGGGTGGGTACGTTTTCAGAATCTGTTTTTTTTTTAAATTATTAAAAACGACGAAGAAAAATATAGTATAGTAGACTAATTAAATGTTTATGAACATATTTCTCAGAAGAATTTTGTCAATAAATCGAAGTTAGAATTGATTATTTCCTTTTTCATCTTTATATTGAATTTCTTATTTTCTATGAATTTGTTCGCAGATCTCTTCAAATTCTTCTAATGTCGTCTTTTTAATAAAAATTCCAGAAAATCTTCAGAAAATCTTTGTGATTAAAGAGAGATTATATAAACTAATACTTGAATAAGATTACTTATTTTCGATGATAAGAGTTAATTTTTATTTTCTCAACCTCTTCCTAAACAACTAATTAGTTTACTGTATAATTTTGTTTACATTTTATGTCGTCGTTATTTGATAATTAAAAAAAACAATTCTGAAAACGTATACACCCAAAATTAGGAGTTTTCAGCGTCGACTTTGCGCTCCAACTCAGGATTTACAGATCTTTATGTCTCAAATGAATCCTAAAGAATTTGTCTGCATACTCAGTTCAACTACCTTACATAGCCGGTCTGTCCCTTTAAGAATTTAGTTTTTTTTTTTAATTATAATTCTTGGCCTACACCAGTCTCACGGGAATTTTAAAAGGTTTGTGAAATTAAGTTTTAAACATGACAAGATGGCATTTGAAATCAGGCTTTAAAGCTTTACTGGACAGAATCCAGCTTTACAACTATACTTGTTCAAATCCAGCTTTACAACTATACTTGTTTAAATCCAGCTTTACAACTATAATTGTTCAAATCCAGCTTTACAACTATACTTGTTCAAATCCAGCTTTACAACTATAATTGTTTAAATCCAGCTTTACGACTATAATTGTTCAAATCCAGCTTTACAACTATATTTGTTCAAATCCAGCTTTACAATTATACTTGCTCAAATCCAGCTTTACAACTAAACTTGTTCAAATCCAGCTTTACAACTAAACTTGTTCAAATCAAGCTTTACAACTAAACTTGTTCAAATTAAGCTTTACACTATACTTGTTCAAATAAAGTTTTACAACATACATATTCAAATCAAGCTTTACAACTATATTTGTTCAAATCAAGCTTTACACTATACTTGTTCAAATCAAGTTTTACAACATACATATTCAAATCAAGCTTTGCAACTATATTTGTTCAAATCAAGCTTTACAACTATACATATTCAAATCAAGCTTTACAACTTTACAAGATGGAATTCAAATGAAGGACTAATTTTTCACGCAATTTATCTACGCACCTTTTGTAAGAAGAATTCTATAGAACAGATTAACACATTTTATGCGTTAAAGATCTTTGACTCATAACTCAACATTTGAAAGTATAAAGGGGGGGGGCGGGGGGATTTGGAGGAAAAGGAACTGATTGATAATTTTACTTATTTTCTAATTTGTTTTATCTTTGCAACCTGATGTGCAGTGGTTGACCTTTTACCAAACTAAGAAATATCATAAGTCGTTCAAACCATCGTGTGGCTAAAAAGTAAATTTCAACGAATATTTATTTCTTTTAGGTTAAAAATACTTTTTATTGAGCATTGCGCACTCAATGAAATACAATAAAATATTTTATTAAAATATCTTAGAAATAATAATAAAATATAATTGAGAGTTAGACATTACAATACTGCATAAGAACTATAAGAAAAGAAATCTGAAAAAGAGGTCCCGTTATGAACCCCCCAGACCGCCGGCAGGCATGGGAAGCACCGCCCCACACCTACTCTAACTGGACCTTTATACCCACAACAATTAGCCCATTGTCAGAAGATAAAAAGGTGATACAATCCAGCCAGTGGCTCATCAATTAACTCCATTGGATGGTTGGTATCAAACAACCCTTTAGGCGAAGAAAAGAGGTTACCCGAATTAAGCTGTTCCTGACAAATCCATCCACCGCTCCAGCAGTAAGATTATCTTTGCGGTCCTTTTCAGCAGCACTTCTTTTGAGACATTATATCCCCCTAATATCCCAGTAAGGATTGCCGTACTGCTCCGAGGCCTCCCTGACATAAGGGCTCCTAGCCCTGTTGTAGACCTCTCATAGGCTACTGCTTGACAGGATACAACAACGTGATGCTCCGAAAGGTGGTTAACTATCCCTTTACTTAGGCATAGCGGACACCATTTAGTGGCGGAGCCATGGATGTTTGGGCGTCGATTTCCAAGCCCTGCATCCCCGGCTCTCAATCTGTT